>NW_019525359.1:2003-5412 GCF_002814215.2 Seriola lalandi dorsalis
TATTCCCAAGGGGCGGCTGTACTCTGTATCAGGGCCCGAACGACAGGCCATGAAGGAATACATAGAGTCATCTCTGAAGGCGGGACTCATTCGCCCGTCTTCGTCACCCGCTGGAGCGGGGTTCTTCTTTGTGGATAAGAAAGACGGGTCCTTAAGACCATGTATAGACTACAGCCCCCTCAATGACATTACTATCAAGAACCGCTACCCTTTGCCCCTCATGTCATCTGTGTTTGATCAATTACAACAGGCCAAGATATTTACAAAATTAGACCTTAGAAATGCATACCATCTGGTCAGGATCAGGGAGGGGGACGAATGGAAAACGGGGTTCAACACCCCTAGAGGTCATTATGAATATCTTGTTATGCCGTTCGGGCTCACTAATGCTCCTGCTGTGTTCCAGGCCATGATTAATGATGTGCTGAGGGACTTCCTTGACCATTTTGTGTATGTGTATCTTGATGACATTCTCATATACTCACCTGACTTGGACACTCATAGAAAACATGTAGCTACAGTACTACAGAGACTACTGAACCACAGACTTTATGTCAAAGCTGAAAAGAGCGAGTTTCACGCCGATACCATCTCCTTCCTGGGCTTCATCGTAGCCCCTGGAAGGGTGCAGATGGATCCGGCTAAAGTTAGCGCTGTGGTCAAATGGCCCACTCCTGATAGCCGCAAGAAAGTTCAGCAATTCCTTGGTTTTGCTAATTTTTACAGGCGGTTCATCAGAGGCTTCAGCGCAATAGCAGCTCCTTTGCACGCACTCACCTCTTCGAAGGTGCATTTCTCCTGGTCCCCAGAGGCAGGAGCAGCCTTCCAGAAGCTGAAGACCAGCTTCACCACGGCACCAATCCTCATCATGCCGGACACACGGCGGCAATTCGTGGTCGAGGTGGATGCATCCAACGAGGGTATAGGGGCCGTCCTCTCACAGCGGTCAGAGCAGGATGGGAAGATGCATCCCTGCGCCTTCCTGTCGCGGCGACTGTCCAGAGCAGAGCGCAACTACGATGTCGGCAACCGGGAGCTGTTGGCGGTTAAGGTGGCGCTGGAGGAGTGGAGACACTGGTTGGAGGGAGCTGAGCAACCGTTCATCGTTTGGACTGACCACAAGAACCTGGAATATATACGCAGGGCCAAGAGACTCAATTCTCGCCAGGCCAGGTGGGCGCTGTTTTTTAACCGCTTTTCTTTTTCTCTTTCTTACAGGCCGGGGTCCCGAAACGTCAAGCCTGACGCCCTGTCACGTCTATACGACCCTGAGCCTGTAGCCAAAGAACCAGAGCCTATCCTCCCACTGACCTGTGTGGTTGGAGCGGTGATTTGGCAGATAGAAAAGGAGGTTAAGCAAGCTAATGGTGAGGCTCCGCCACCTAGTGGGTGCCCCGAGAATCGATTATTTGTCCCTGTCGATTTGCGCCCACAGGTGATTCATTGGGCCCACTCCTCGCTGCTTTCCTGTCATCCGGGAGTTCGGCGGACAGTGTTTGCCATCTCTCGGAGGTTCTGGTGGCCATCCATGGAATCGGAGGTCCGGGAGTACGTCGAGGCTTGTTCGGTCTGTGCGAGGAACAAGATGTCCTCCGGGTCACGTATGGGACTGCTGCAACCACTGCCCATCCCCTCCAGACCATGGGCCGACATATCGCTGGATTTCGTCACGGGGCTCCCGGTCTCTCAAGGTAACACCACAGTCCTCACTGTGGTGGACAGATTCTCTAAGATGGTCAGATTTATTGCCCTGCCTAAACTGCCTTCAGCCAAGGAAACAGCTGAAATTATGATTGACCATGTTTTCAAGATTCACGGGTTTCCCAAGGACATCGTCTCGGACCGGGGGCCCCAGTTCGTGTCACAGTTCTGGAGGGAATTTTGCCGGCTCATCGGAGCTAAGGCCAGTCTAACCTCGGGCTATCACCCGGAGGCTAACGGCCAGACCGAACGCCTTAACCAGCAGTTGGAAACCGGCCTCCGATGTCTAGTGTCCCAGAACCCCTCGACATGGAGCAAACACCTGGTCTGGGTCGAGTACGCCCACAACTCCCTGCCCACGTCTGCCACCGGTTTTTCACCCTTCAAGTGTGTTTATGGTTATGAACCGCCTGTGTTCGCTGCCCAGGAGCTTGAAGTCACGGTCCCATCTGCCCATGCCATGATCCGCCGCTGCCGACGCATCTGGGCTGCTGCACGGCAGGTGCTTATCCGTCAAGGGGACCGGACCAAGAAAGCGGCGGACCGCAAAAGGCGACCCGCACCTGTCTACCAGCCAGGTCAAAGGGTGTGGCTTTCAGCCAAGAATCTTCACCTCCGGGTACCTTCCAAGAAACTGGCACCGCGATTTGTGGGTCCCTTCCCCATTACCAAGGTCATCGGTCCTGCAGCGGTGCGGCTCCGCCTGCCTCGCTCCCTCCGTGTTCACCCCACCTTCCATGTCAGTCAGGTCAAGCCGGCCAAGGAGAGTCCCTTGGTTCCACCCCTCCCGCCCCCTCCTCCTCCTGAGGTGATAGATGGGGGTCCGGTCTACAAGGTTAAACGGCTGCTGGCTGTTCGCAACAGGGGCCGGGGCAGACAGTACCTGGTGGATTGGGAGGGGTACGGCCCAGAGGAGAGACAGTGGATCCCATCACGGTTCATTGTGGATCGTACTCTTATTGCTGACTTTGACCGCGACCATCCTGGACAGCCTGGACCGTCTGGTAGCCGGTCCTAGGAGGGGGGGTTCTGTCACACCGTGGTGAGGTTGTCTTGTCTTGGGTTTGTTTTGTCCTGTCATTTCCTGTTTTATTTTGAAAAATAATTCTCCTCTCGTTTCAGGTCACTTGCCCTTCCTCATGTGTCTCAGTCTGATTGCCCTAAGTGTTTCCACCTGTTCCCTATTTCCCTCCATGTGTTTAAATTGTCTGTGTTCCCCTTGTCTTGTGCCAGAGTGTCTTTGTCTTTGTCCTGCACCAGAGCCTTGATCCATGTTCACAGCCATCGCCATAGTAATCGGTATTCTCCTCGTGACGAGTGATTTTTCGTTTGTAAATTTTCCAATAGCTAAAGTTCATAGCCCTTTGTTTTTCCTCATTAACGAGTGATTTTTTGTTTGTTAATTCTTTCCATAGTTTAGAGTTCTAGTCCTTTTGGTTTTTCCTCTTTAAGAGTGAATTTTTGTTTGTTATTTCTTTCCATAGTTTAGAGTTCTAGTCCTTTTGGTTTTTCCTCTTTAAGAGTGAATTTTTGTTTGTTATTTATTTCCATAGTTTAGATTTCTAGTCCTTTTGATTTTTCCTCGCTAAGAGTGATTTTTTGTTTGTTTGTTCTTCCATAGATTTGATTCATAGTCCTTCGGTTTTCCTCCATTCGGAGTGTTCTGAGTTTCTCGATTTGTTTCTTTTGATTAGAGTTTTTTCCTCCT
>NW_019525359.1:5432-8251 GCF_002814215.2 Seriola lalandi dorsalis
AAAAAAAAAAAAAAAACATTTTCTACTTTCTCCTGCCTTTAAATCCCACCCACGATCCAAAGCATTGCACAGACTGAAGAATAAATATCCAACACTAATATTTGGATGGCTGCCTTTCATTGTATCATTTATATCTCAGCTTCTCTACAATTCTTTCCATTTCCTGTTCTGATTATCTCTTAGCCAACCTGCCAGGCAAACACAGATTAGTGCTTCAGCACACATCACATTAAATGTGTGCAAAAAGGTGACAGTGTTATATAGCCTGTGCTGCTTAAACGTTTTGCTGTTGAAAGCTACTTTTTAGAGCTCTGGCATTGGCTGCTCACGGCAGGTGGTACAAGCAGGAAGTCATCCAAAAAAATAAAAAGAAATCTTGGTCTTATTGAAAAGCTTTCGCTCCTTCTTTTGATATAAAGAAAAGCACAGTGAGTAACATAAAAGCTGTCTGACTAACTCAAAGACAAAGTGTGGAAGTAAACTTTTAAGAGTGACTTTAATTTTGTATTCATATATACAGCAGGTGTTGAAATTATTTATTCAGTTGGATTTTAGTTGATTCTGGGACTGTGCTTTGGCTGGGTTCTCGCATGTGAAACACGCACGTCAATCCTCCACTCGGCTGAATCCGTCTCTTCATATTTTCATACATATGGCTCTGACATCTCAGATTTCACAGGAGGTTCATCATCCTTGTAGAAAAAAAGTTGCTGCTCATAAATCAAGTCCAAGAGTCCAATTTAACAGGAGCAAAGTTGTGTTTTGATCATCACATCTATTCTGCATTTTTCCTTCTAATAAATTATTTGCAACATTTCAATATGACAGAGAAATATAGTGTTGTAGGCAGACAAATCGACATTTACATTTTTAAATATTTACATCCTCAAAACAAGAGCATTGACGACTCAAAGTCCACTTAAAATACACTTTTAACACTTTTGCCAGTTTGTGCAAAGTGGACAATATGTACAAACAGAAGGGAATAAATAAAATTCATGGATTGTTCTGTTTCTGACTTCTGTTGATGCTCTGGTACCAGCGGCTGAAGGGCTCTGTGGTGTCTCTAAGTCATCCCGCTCTGTCCTGTTAGGTCAATGGGAGGTCAGGGCTCCTGCTAAATGAAATACTCCTTTTGGTTTTCACTGGGGGCGCTCTGAGAGTCCGCCTGGCTGCTGAAGGGGAACTCGTGGCTGTCTTCAGGCTGCGCTGCTTTGACCTCTTGGTTTCGATACGTCTCTTTTCTGCTGCAGATGAATCTGGCCATGATCGCCAACGCAGACACAGTGACAAAGATCACCACGGCGATCACACCTGAAAAACACAGAAATGCACAAAAACACTTTTGCTTCAAAATCACATGTATGAACATAAGTAACCAGGTTATTGGCGGCTTTCTGCAGTAATCTGATTTCTACAAACACATATTTTTTTGCCAAGAATTACATAGATGTGGAGGGATACCATTCTCGCATCCATGTGTCAAAGGTAACCTGTGGGGAGACCTCTAGTAGCACCTTACAGCAGTTTTTAATAAGTAGGTCACTGTTTTCTTCATGTTGTGCACATACACAAGGATGCATGTGCAATCTTTACAGTGGTTTAAAACTCTTCTGACTGTCAGGTGGCTGATGTGCCAAGACATGCAGCAATGTGTTAGAAAAGGCAGAGAAGAAGAAAAACTGCCATCAAGTAAATATGGCCGTAAACAATGCAGATTTTCTAACTACTATAAAAAAAAAAGTTTTATACAGAAGGACACACATTCAACACGTTTGTAGGACTTCAAGGAAGGATACACACAATGTGAGTTTGGTGAGGGACAATCGATTTAAATATAACATTTGTCTGTTGACAAGAAAACTTTGCGAAGGCACTTAGGGATTGAGCTAAGTAAGTACTTTATTTCTATAGCACCTCTCAAGGGCAGAGACATCACTAAGCACTACACATAGAGATAAATAATAAAAAAACAGTATAAATACAGAAATTACACAAAGGCAAGCCTATCAACCAAGATATAGTGGTCCAGAGGCAAAACTATAAGAAGAGCTGTTTCTGTCGAGTGCAAGTGGCAGAAGCCATGACTGAAACTTAAAAATATTATGTCCATCTATTGCAGTGGTGAGCTGCCTAGCAACCACTTTTTCTAAAATTTGAGCTACAAAGGACAGCTTGGAGAAGGGCCTGTAATTTCAGGGTAGAGACAGATCATGCGGTTGAATAACAGCTTGTTCCCATTGATCAGGGAAACAGCCAAATAACAGAGTTGTTGATTATGGAGAGCCATAGGAGTAAGTTATCCTCGCTTACCACGAAGACGCAAGATGAGACAATCTGGCTCTCTACAAAGAAAAAAAAACAACTAACACCTCTAAATCTCACAAATCCACATGTTGTGGCACACAGAAATGTAAATATGTTCATTTAGAAGAGATATGTGCTTGAACTGTTCATTAACCAGGCCGTGAATATCAAATTATGCCTTTAAACTTCATGTTAACAGGGAACTTGTTGAGCTAGATTTCTGCAGGAGATGGCAGCTTGGCCATGTGTGATTGGCCTGGCAGTGTTTAAAAATGGACCCATTTGCAACAGAGACACTACAGGGGACAGTGTCGCTGTGGCAACAGTATCAAGGGATGAAGAAAAGATCATTACTCATAACTGTGGTCCTTCACAAAATATTTAAATCAAAACTCAAACTGGAGAAACCTGAGTGAATGAAACAGCTATAATAAAAAAAATCTTCAATATCAACCATGCAGCTATAATTATATCAACTTTGTACCAACTAAACACATACTGTACCAAATGCC
>NW_019525360.1:0-735 GCF_002814215.2 Seriola lalandi dorsalis
GCCATACTATACTATGATGTTTTTTGGCATTTTTATGCCATATTATACTATGACATTTTTTGACATTTTTATACCATACTATACTATGTCGATTCATTCCTTACCATACTATGAGGTTTTTATGACCTTTTATGCCTTAATATACAATTATGTTTTTTGACCTTTTATGCCATACTATACTATGATGTTTTTTGGCATTTTTATGCCATATTATACTATATTTTTTGACATTTTTTATACCATACTATACTATGTCGATTCATTCCTTACCATACTATGACGTTTTTATGACATTTTATGCCTTAATATACAATGATGTTTTTTTGACCTTTTATGCCATACTATACTATGATGTTTTTTGGCATTTTTATGCCGTATTATACTATGACATTTTTTGACATTTTCATACCATACTATACTATGTCGATTCATTCCTTACCATACTATGATGTTTTTATGACATTTTATGCCTTAATATACAATGATGTTTTTTTGACCTTTTCTGCCATACTATACTATGATGTTTTTTGGCATTTTTATGCCATATTATAGTATGACATTTTTTGACATTTTTATACCATACTATACTGTGTCGTTACATTCCTTACCATACTATGACGTTCTTATGACCTTTTATGCCTTAATATAAAATGTTTTTTTGGCGTTTTATGCCATACTATACTATGATGTTTTTTGCCATTTTTATGCCATATTATACTATGACATTTTTTGACA
>NW_019525361.1:0-5316 GCF_002814215.2 Seriola lalandi dorsalis
AAACCTTAGTTTAATAATGCATGAATTTATTAAAAAACGTCATAGTATAGTATGGCAAAAAATGTCAAAAAAAATCATAGTATTTTAAGGAATAAAATGTCATAAAAACATCATAGTATGATAAGGAATCAACTCACATAGTGTAGTAAGGCATAAAAATGCCAAAAAACATCACAGTACAATATGGCATAAAAATGCCAAAAAACGTCATAGTATAGTATGACAAAAAATGTCAACAAAACATCATAGTATTTTAAGGCATAAACGGTAATAAAAACATCATAGTATGATAAGGAATAAATAGCCATAGTATAGTAAGCCATAAAAATGCCAAAAAACATCACAGTACAATATGGCATAAAAATGTCAAAAAACGTCATAGTATAGTATGGCAAAAAATGTAAAAAAAACATCATAGTATTTTAAGGTATAAACGGTAATAAAAACATCATAGTATGATAAAGAATGAACTCAAATAGTATTGTAAGCCATAAAAATGCCAAAAAACATCACTTTACAATATGGCATAAAAATGTCAAAAAACGTCATAGTATAGTATGGCAAAAAATGTCAAAAAAACATAATAGTATTTTAAGTTATAAATGGTAATAAAAACATCATAGTATGATAAGGAATGAACTCAAATAGTATAGTAAGCCATAAAAATGCCAAAAAACATCACTTTACAATATGGCATAAAAATGTCAAAAAACGTCATAGTATAGTATGGCAAAAAATGTCAAAAACACATAATAGTATTTTAAGTTATAAATGGTAATAAAAACATCATAGTATGATAAGGAATGAACTCAAATAGTATTGTAAGCCATAAAAATGCCAAAAAACCTTACAGTTCAATAATGCATGAATTTATTAAAAAACGTCATGGTATACTATGGCGTAAAATGTCAAAAAAACATAATAGTATTTTAAGTTATAAATGGTAATAAAAACATCATAGTATGATAAGGAATGAACTCAAATAGTATAGTAAGCCATAAAAATGCCAAAAAACATCACAGTACAATATGGCATAAAAATGTCAAAAAACGTCATAGTATAGTATGGCAAAAAATGTCAAAAAAACATCATAGTATTTTAAGGTATAAACGGTCATAAAAACATCATAGTATGATAAGGAATAAATAGCCATAATATAGTAAGCCATAAAAATGCCAAAAAACATCACAGTACAATATGGCATAAAAATGTCAAAAAACGTCATAGTATAGTATGGTATAAACGGTAATAAAAACATCATAGTATGATAAGGAATGAACTCAAATAGTATTGTAAGCCATAAAAATGCCAAAAAACATCACTTTACAATATGGCATAAAAATGTCAAAAAACGTCATAGTATTTTAAGTTATAAATGGTAATAAAAACATCATAGTATAGTATGGCAAAAAATGTCAAAAAAACATCATAGTATTTTAAGGTATAAATGGTAATAAAAACATCATGGTATGATAAGGAATAATAATGCATGAATTTCTTATAAAAAGTCATAGTATACTATGGCATAAAATGTCAAAAAAACATCATAGTATGATAAGGAATCAGCTCACATAGTGTAGTAAGGCATAAAAATGCCAAAAAAAACTTACAGTTTAATAATGCATGAATTTATTAAAAAATGTCATAGTATACTATGGCGTAAAATGTCAAAAAAACATAATAGTATTTTAAGTTAGAAATGGTAATAAAAACATCATAGTATGATAAGGAATGAACTCAAATAGTATAGTAAGCCATAAAAATGCCAAAAAACATCACAGTACAATATGGCATAAAAATGTCTAAAAACGGCATAGTATAGTATGGCAAAAAATGTCGAAAAAACATCATAGTATTTTAAGGCATAAACGGTCATAAAAACATCATAGTAGGATAAGGAATCACGACACATAGTATAATAAGCCATAAAAATGCCAAAAAACATCACAGTACAATATGGCATAAAAATGTCAAAAAACGTCATAGTAAAGTATGGCAAAAAATGTCAAAAAAACATCATAGTATTTTAAGGCACAAACGGTCATAGAAACATCATAGCATGATAAGGAATAAATAGCCATAGTATAGTAAGCCATAAAAATGTCAAAAAACGTCATAGTATTTTAAGGCACAAACGGTCATAAAAACATCATAGCATGATAAGGAATAAATAGCCATAGTATAGTAAGCCATAAAAATGCCAAAAAACATCACAGTACAATATGGCATAAAAATGTCAAAAAACGTCATAGTATAGTATGGCAAAAAAATATCAAAAAAAACATCATAGTATTTTAAGGCATAAAAGGTCATAAAAACATCATAGTATGATAAGGAATCAACTCACATAGTGTAGTAAGGCATAAAAATGCCAAAAATCCTTACAGTTTAATAATGCATGAATTTATTAAAAAACGTCATAGTATACTATGGCATAAAATGTCATAAAAACATTATAGTATGATAAGGAATTAAAAGCCATTGTATAGTAAGCCACAAAAATGCCAAAAAAACATCACAGTACAATATGGAATAAAAATGTCAAAAAACGTCAGTATTTTAAGGCATAAATGGTCATAAAAACATCATAGTACATACAATTCAATCATCCTGTAGTTTGACACAGGTTTACTTTCAGTGCACATGGTTATAGAGACAACAGGTTACTTCTCTTAAGTAGTGCAGAAACAATTAGCTGATGATCAGATAATTAATCAGTCATTAAATCATTAAGTCAATTAATCTTTAACATTGTTTACGGTCTTCAGTCTGCGGATGATCCTTTTTGTTTCATGGTGAATGTAAAACCTGTTAATGAGACGATATGAGACATTTTCTCTCTGGACTCTTTGATCGACATATTCACTAAAAGTTTTCATGTCATTGAAAAAAAATCTGTTATTTAAATAAACAATCTAATATCTAAAGGTTTGTAACGATTGATAATGAATGAGCCTGTTGTTTGCTAAGTGCTATACTAATGTAATATGTAATATCTGATTCAGTTTTAACTCAGAGCTGAATTTCTGTCTCAGTCCAGCTCCAGGCTCTGGGCTCCACACCATTCACTGGTTTCCTGTTACAGGCTCGAGAGGTAGGGGGCCAGTCCCCTGTGGGCTCCTTCACCCTGACTTCAGGGGCCACTCAGCTGCTCACCTGCAGCCAGAGACCTGTGAGTTTCCAGCCGTGTAGCAGATAATAACATGAACAATATAACATATACAATGTATGAAAACTCACACAGTCTTAGTTAATGTTGGAATATTTATTGAATTATATTTTGTTCTGTTTGACCTTCATCAGGTAAAAAATACTAAATATTCCTCTATAACAACTAACGTCCCTCCTTCGTTCCCACAGTCTTGTTTTCATCCTCTGTGTCTTTATATTTCAGTACAAACTGTCTCTGATTTATTCTGTGAGCTGTATATTATAAAGTTCTACTAATAACTAGATGATCCACATTAAAATCAGACAAGAGGAAACAGTGAAAGGTAGATGTCATTGTACTGTTGTCCAGCAGAGGGCAGCACTGACATGCTAATGCTGTGTGTGTGTGTGTGTGTGTGTGTGTGTGTGTGTGTGTGTGTGTGTGTGTGTCCAGAACTCAGCTGTATCTCACAGGTCAGGGTCTGTGAAGACCTCCATCCAAGTGACCTGGAGTCCAGAATCTACAACAGACAGGAAGCCTGTTCATTTCCAGTGAGGTTCAGCTAAAGTTTTCTGTTCAGTTCTGTTTTTTGTTTTGTTTTGTTTTGTGAGTCATTACTACATCACACCCTCATGTTCTCCTGGACTCATGACGCCTGTTCTGTCTCTGCAGTGCTTCCTTTGCGCAGAACTTCAGGACCTTCTGGGTCAGCGTTACTAGTCCAACCGTGACCTTCATTAATAACAGTACTGGAGGATCTGAGACCCCCCCCCCTTCACCAACAACGACCAGTCCCCTCCCTAATACCACAATACTTCAACCTGCAGAACCAGCTGTAAGTAATGGTGATTAGGAGCAATGTACGAAGCTTGCTGCCAAACAACCAAACTAACGTGTCAGATCCAGATCCAGTCCTCACAGAGCAGAAACAGGTTTTTACTTCAGTTTGTCAAGATCATTTGAATGATTTTCAAAAGGCCTCCATTACATTCAATTTATATTTCATGTCAAATGCCAACATAGTTTAATTCACTAATTACCTCTACCTCTGCAGAACAGAGGTTCAGGAGCTCTTTTGTTCCCACTGCCATCAGGCAGTCTCACAACACCGCAGCCAAAGGAAGTGGACTAATCTAATTAATATTGTTCATTTGTTATTAACTGTTTTTATTATTATTATCAACAGTTAGCTAATGGACACATGAATTTCCCCTAGGGGATTAATAAAGTATGTATCTATCTACAAACTCTGTAGTAGACTCCAGGTGAATCCTGTTGTCATCAGGATCGAACTGTGAATATTAACATGATCATGAAGCTTTCTCTCCTACAGGAGAAAATCTCCAGAGCGGACTGTGGTGTGACCAAGGTGTGTTTCAGTCAGCCTTCAGACTGTGACCCTGCAGTCAGCGCTGACTGTTACTTCATGTCAGCCATGATGTTGTCTCCCAGTGATGCAGCCGTCCGCTATGAGCTGACAGGGCCGTCCGATGGATACGTCTCGTTCGGATTCTCAGATGATCAGATGATGGTAATGATGATTATTAATGATGACCTGCTTATGTCATTTGTTTGTACCTTGAGGTCTCTGAAGATACAGGTAACGTCTCTGCAGATCTACTGTATGTAGAGACAGGTGAATCAGAGGTCACAGATGTTGAGGCTGACACTCTAGTTAACACTGAGGCTAACACTGGGGCTCATACTGAGGCTAACACTGAGGCTAACACTGAGGCTAACACTGAGCTCACACTGAGGCTGAAACTGAGGCTAACACTGAGTCTAACACTGGGGCTCATACTGAGGCTAACACTGAGCTCACACTAAGGCTAACACTGAGCTCACACTAAGGCTAACACTGAGGCTAACACTGAGCTCACACTGAGGCTAACACTGAGGCTGACACCGAGGCTAACACTGAGGCTAACACTGAGGCTGACACCGAGGCTAACACTAAGGCTAACACTGAGGCTGACACTGGCTAACACTGAGGCTGACACTGGCTAACACTGGGGCTGACACCGGGGCTGACACCGAGGCTAACACTGAGGCTAACACTGAGCTCACACTAAGGCTAACACCGAGGCTAACACTGAGGCTAACACCGGGGCTGACACCGAGGCTAACACTAAGGCTAACACTGAGGCTGACACTGGCTAACACTG
>NW_019525361.1:5336-6819 GCF_002814215.2 Seriola lalandi dorsalis
GGCTGACACTCTAGTTAACACTGAGGCTAACACTGGGGCTCATACTGAGGCTAACACTGAGGCTAACACTGAGCTCACACTGAGGCTGAAACTGAGGCTAACACTGAGTCTAACACTGGGGCTCATACTGAGGCTAACACTGAGCTCACACTAAGGCTAACACTGAGGCTAACACTGAGGCTGACACCGAGGCTAACACTGAGGCTAACACTGAGGCTGACACCGAGGCTAACACTAAGGCTAACACTGAGGCTGACACTGGCTAACACTGGGGCTGACACCGGGGCTGACACCGAGGCTAACACTCAACCTTCTTTTCCAATCCCTTCAGCACATGTTGGGATGTTGTTTTTAAAGAATGATCCAAGTCCTTGTGACTGGAAATAAAAACATGTAAGTCACTGGTCTTCATTGTTTGTGTCTGTCGTCAGGGAAACGATGACATCTATGTCTGTGGTGTTGGCAGTGATGGTCTGGTGAGGTTACAGCGCGTCTTCTCTACAGGTCGAACCACTCCACAAGCTGTTCCTCTGGTACTGACACACATGTAGCCTATATATAACATATGTAATGGACTGTGAACTGAACTGGTTCCTCTCCTGGTCCACCAGGGGAACGTCTCCGAGCTCACAGTGTCAGCAGAGGACAGAGTGATCAGCTGCTGCTTCACCTCCATGAACTCCATCTCCACTCAGAGGAGCACCGGCCTCAAAAACTCCTACTACCTCCTGTTTGCTCATGGGCCCAGCAGCAGAGGTAGGGTGGAGGAGGCTGAACCCTCCGCAGTTCTACTGAGACCTCGACCTGGAACACTGATCTCAGTCTGTGCGTCCCTGCAGGTCAGATCCAGTTCCACACAGCTACCTTCATCAGCACTGACAAGGTCCACATCTCCAGACCTCAGACCATCAGAGAAGCTGGACAGCCTCCGATCATCAGAGCCCATGGTGAGTCTGTTAGCCTCAGACTGAACACTGAGGCTAACAGCTAACACTAAAGCTAGCACTGACATACCTGGTCCAGAGGGGTGAAGCTCAGAGGGAGGTGTCGTCTCTGAGGTTTGATGCTGGGACTAGAGGACCAGATGATGTGAACGCTGCTGTGTTCAGGACTCTCACGGTGGACTCTGTTTCAGGAGCTCTGATGCTGACAGCCTGGATGACCGCAGGGTCTCTGGGGATGATGGTAGCCAGGTATCTGAGGGGCATGGCCAAAGGACAGATGCTGTGGGGCAAAGACGTCTGGTTTTTGGTGAGACACAGAATCACTTCTTCATGTTTCCTCATTAGATCAGAAAAAAACATCCATTAAAATTCAGATTCATGTGAAGATAATAAAAAACGGAAAAGAAAAATAAATACAAGCTTATCTGTGTTCTCGGTCCATCCAGACCAGCTTGGTCCAGCTCAGTCCATGTTTGATCTGTTTGCATCCTCCAGGTCCATGTCGTAGTGATGAGTGTGACTACAGCAGCCACAGTCAT
>NW_019525361.1:6839-14251 GCF_002814215.2 Seriola lalandi dorsalis
ACACTGGCTAACACTGAGGCTGACACTGGCTAACACTGGGGCTGACACCGGGGCTGACACCGAGGCTAACACTGAGGCTAACACTGAGCTCACACTAAGGCTAACACCGAGGCTAACACTGAGGCTAACACCGGGGCTGACACCGAGGCTAACACTAAGGCTAACACTGAGGCTGACACTGGCTAACACTGAGGCTGACACTGGCTAACACTGGGGCTGACACCGGGGCTGACACTAAGGCTAACACTGAGGCTGACACTGGCTAACACTGGGGCTGACACCGGGGCTGACACCGAGGCTAACACTCAACCTTCTTTTCCAATCCCTTCAGCACATGTTGGGATGTTGTTTTTAAAGAATGATCCAAGTCCTTGTGACTGGAAATAAAAACATGTAAGTCACTGGTCTTCATTGTTTGTGTCTGTCGTCAGGGAAACGATGACATCTATGTCTGTGGTGTTGGCAGTGATGGTCTGGTGAGGTTACAGCGCGTCTTCTCTACAGGTCGAACCACTCCACAAGCTGTTCCTCTGGTACTGACACACATGTAGCCTATATATAACATATATAACATATGTAATGGACTGTGAACTGAACTGGTTCCTCTCCTGGTCCACCAGGGGAACGTCTCCGAGCTCACAGTGTCAGCAGAGGACAGAGTGATCAGCTGCTGCTTCACCTCCATGAACTCCATCTCCACTCAGAGGAGCACCGGCCTCAAAAACTCCTACTACCTCCTGTTTGCTCATGGGCCCAGCAGCAGAGGTAGGGTGGAGGAGGCTGAACCCTCCGCAGTTCTACTGAGACCTCGACCTGGAACACTGATCTCAGTCTGTGCGTCCCTGCAGGTCAGATCCAGTTCCACACAGCTACCTTCATCAGCACTGACAAGGTCCACATCTCCAGACCTCAGACCATCAGAGAAGCTGGACAGCCTCCGATCATCAGAGCCCATGGTGAGTCTGTTAGCCTCAGACTGAACACTGAGGCTAACAGCTAACACTAAAGCTAGCACTGACATACCTGGTCCAGAGGGGTGAAGCTCAGAGGGAGGTGTCGTCTCTGAGGTTTGATGCTGGGACTAGAGGACCAGATGATGTGAACGCTGCTGTGTTCAGGACTCTCACGGTGGACTCTGTTTCAGGAGCTCTGATGCTGACAGCCTGGATGACCGCAGGGTCTCTGGGGATGATGGTAGCCAGGTATCTGAGGGGCATGGCCAAAGGACAGATGCTGTGGGGCAAAGACGTCTGGTTTTTGGTGAGACACAGAATCACTTCTTCATGTTTCCTCATTAGATCAGAAAAAAACATCCATTAAAATTCAGATTCATGTGAAGATAATAAAAAACGGAAAAGAAAAATAAATACAAGCTTATCTGTGTTCTCGGTCCATCCAGACCAGCTTGGTCCAGCTCAGTCCATGTTTGATCTGTTTGCATCCTCCAGGTCCATGTCGTAGTGATGAGTGTGACTACAGCAGCCACAGTCATTGCCTTCATCCTCCCCTTCTCACATGTCCAGACCTGGTCTGAAGTGAGTACAGCAGGGACTCATCCTCTGAGGTCAATCCTGTGTGTGTGTGTGTGTGTGTGTGTGTGTGACTGTACTTAAACCAGTGACTGTGTCTGTGTGTCTACAGGGAGCTCATCCAGTGTTGGGCTGCCTGGTGATGAGCTTCTCTTTCTTCCAGCCCATCCTGGCTCTGCTGCGCTGTGGACCTCAGCACCCACTGTACGTACCCTGTGTGTGTGTGTGTGTGTGTGTTTTAAGACCAGCGTGGTTCATCTCATTTTTTTATTTATTATATCAGCTGATCAGCTGTTTCCTGTTTACAGGAGGTACCTGTTCTACTGGTCTCATGTTCTGAACGCTCTGGTCATCAAAGCTTTAGCTGGTAAGATCTGATCTCATGTCTGTTTATGAATCACTGACCGCCTCTACTAGTCTTCTTCTATGTGACATTACACAGTGGCAGCCATATTTACAGGCCTGAAGTTGATTGACAGCAGTCCGGACCAATGGCTGATGAAGGTGATGGGTGGTTTTGTCAGCTGGGAGGTTTTGTTCTTCATCCTGATGGAAGTTCATGTAATGTGGAAGGTTAACAGAGCGGGTGACTACACTGTTCATTATTGTTATTATTATTATTATTATTATTAAACCTTTAACTTTGAGCTTTAGTGTTAAAATGTTAATTGTTCGTGTAATCATGTGACTGTTTCCTGCAGCAGCTTTAACTTTGTCTTTTCTTTGGGTCACAGATTCTTTGGAATCGAACATGGTAAGAAAAAAAACCTAAAATAAATGTAATAATAACCAGCAGCTGATTTCTGATGCAAACATTATTGTTGTGTCAGATCACAGCTGATCTCCTGCTGGTGGCGCTGTTCCTCCTGGGGAACATCAGCTTTCTGGTGGCTCTGCTGGTGGGAATTGGGACGTCATGAATGATGTGGGAGCAAAAACAACCCACTGAAACGAACATATTGATTTAATGTTTAACTTGTAGACTCTACCTCAATAGATCTAATGAATTTGTTTTCTCTAATTTGTACCCTGTGAACATAATTAATTCAGTTTATATGTAACCATACATGTATGTTTGAATGTGGACAATGATGATCAGATATGATAAGCAACTCTTATTTTAACAGACTGTATTAACATGCTGTCTGCTGTGTTTCTCCTTAGTTCATAGAGCGTATAATGTCAGATATCAAGGACCGATTCCCTTTAAATAAATAAATATATATGTGTGTGTGTGTGCATGGTCCCACATGATTAATTCTTCAGGTGTTTCTCAGCAGGTCGTTTCAGTCTCTGGTTTAAATGAAGTAAACAACTCCATGTTGTTTTTCTTAAATCATGAATTTAATACAACACTTCAGATACTTATAATTTACAGGGGGTTACAAACACCATGATTAGTTCATTAGGAACTGTGTGTATTCAGCTGCTCCAGTGAGTCTGAAGCCTGAGGGCAGGGCGGCGAACTGAGCCTGGAACACGATGAAGACGTGATGTGAGGAAGCTGTGAACGGAGCGATGTTGGTTTCCTAAACAAACAGAGGAGAAAATATTAACGTGATAACATCATATTACATCACAGACTGAAAACAGTATCTCTGAGACCTCACACATCATGAATCGTCTATAACTATTATTACAAGGTGTCTGCCCCCCCCACCGACGTACCGCTCCACAGTAAGGCCCTACAGGTGGAGAGGAAGTGTCTGGACCATCGTACAACCTCAGGAAGTTGTTCTGACAGTCTCCAGGGTCGTCAATACTGATCTGAGCAAAGATGACGGTCACCACACGACCTCTGGGCGCCACGATGCTCCACTCGCAGCGGGTGTTGTTGGGGTAGGTGCCTGGGTAATTGGGACTGGAAAATGAGCCGTGGTCTCCGAACAGGGTCCCACCACAGCCTGGTTCACACACATATGAAACAAGAGGCTTCAGCTAAAAGAACAGCAGAGTAAGAAACAGACATGAACCTGCACTGCTGCTTCAAACCAGCTGAGTTTCAGCAGCAGAGGAAGTTTATATTAAAACAGACAGTAGAAACCCTGGAAAAACTAGACAGAGATCAAATAGAATAAAAACATGAAGACAGAGATGCTTCAGCTGAGGAGAATAAACACGATTCACCTGCTGCTCATTTGGACACAAACACAGTTTGTTTATCAAATATGTAGAGTCCTGTTCCTTGAACCTGGTCTACTATCATCTGTATAAAGAGTCCAGTTCTGACCGTGAGGGGACGACGTCCACGTGGCCTCAAAGCCATCTCGGACCAGGGAGCTGTCTGTCTTGAAGCGCAGGTAGAGCAGGTTGGATTGTGGGAAGATGGGGTTGGGCAGGGTGTTACCACAGAGCCGGACTATCAGAGGGGAGGCTGCTGTGCTGCCGTTACGCACCTGAGAGGTCACACAAGGGTCACAGAGAGGTCACACAGAGGTCATAGAGACCATGACACATGGACATGTCTCCTCCAACAACATGAAAGGGAGCGAATCCCTGCAGGACTCCAGACTGTTCTAGAGCAGTGATTGGCTGAAATGTTCAGGTGTTCACGTCATGTGATCATCAGAACTTCACTGCTTCATCTGTCTGATTGATCTGTGTGTGTTTTACCTCCAGATAGTCAAACTGACACTGGGTGTGTCTCTCCACATCGAAGCTGTTGAAGAAGAAGGAGATGGAGTTGTTCTGCGGAGCCTTCAGGACCATGGTACAGTCCAGGTTGTAGGGGTAGACTTCAGGCCAGCCTGGACTCTTCAGGTACCCGTACTCCTGCTCATAGGTCCGGCTGCAGCCTGGAAACCACAACCACAGTCAGTGATCAGGAGTCAGGTTCCTACTGTTCAGATTTCCTCTAGAGATCCAGAGAAACATGGACTCTGAGGATTTATCAAAACCCTGAACCAGAACCAAGTGGTTTATTCACCTAGAGAGTGATGTCTGAGTCAGAGCAGCTGCTGGTGATGGTGAAGATATAATGAGGCAGTTTCTATAGATTAATGTGCGTTCTCTTTTTAAACCACACATGGAGCTCGTACACACATCTGAAGCCTGTAGTTGTTTGATCAAATAAATAATAGATGTACAGTGATAGTTCTGGTTCTGGTCAGGGTGACCTCAGGTACCTACTGGCGATCTGATAGGTGAAGCTCAGGCCGTTTCCTGCCATGAAGGAGTCAGACCTGAAGTACATGAGCACAGTTCTGCCGTAGCTGTAGAAGTCTGGTGGATGAGCGTCTGATGGACAGAATTTGTGTGACTGTCCATAGTCTTCCTGGAAACAGAACCACAACAGAACAACCTTTAACCCATTTGAGGACTGAGGACTGTTCAGGAGGAGTCTTTGATCTGGTCTCTGTAGACAGCCTGTCTTTCATCTGGATGAACTTGATCTAAAGGATCTGCTAAAAGAGAACAGTCCAGTGTTTTAACACTTAGTGCTTCTACTAACAGTCGGTCAGTGTTGTTGATCCAGAACCTAACCCTAACTCTGTCTGTGATCCGGAACCTCTGGTCCGGTCCCAGTCTGGACTCACCTCAGGCCAGTCCTTCATGTCCAGGTAGTTTGTGGAGCAGCTCTGGCTCGGCTGTAGCACCAAGGTCTGGACTGACACCTTGACGGTTTCCTGGGGCGGAGCGTCCAGTATCCAGCGGCAGGTGGTGTGAGGAGGGTAGGCGTTGGGGAAGGAGGGTGAGGTCAGAGTCTGGGCACTGGTCGTGGCATTAAAGGTCCCCCCGCACAGCACTGAGGGGGGCAGACACAAATACAGTAAATCAGATGTGTAGTAGTTTCTGATGACCGTATGATCAGGTCATCTTCAGATCAGCTGATCCCAGTTCATAAACAGTGGGACTGATGATGGTATTTGTAGTTTACAACATAATCTGCATTTATCTTGAACGCTGACTGACTGCTGATCTAAGTGACTGTGAAACTACACCATAGTTCACCACAGTCAACTTTCTGATAACACGATCACAGTTTTACTTTAAACACTAAGTTCAACCAGAGAGTCACTGTCCTGCTTCTTCCATCAGCTGTTTCTTACAGTGAAATATTTAGAGTGAAATATTTAATTGATGGTTTAACGCACAGTTACTGTAACTGTTTGTTTGTGACAGAGATAACATGAGGTAACAGTGACAGACAAGTGAGCTCTGATGGACTGGTTTAACTCAGACTGCAGTCTGTGTGTGTGTGTGTGTGTGTGTGTGTGTGTGTGTGTGTGTGTGTGTGTGTGTGTGTGTGTGTGTGCTGCAGGGGGAGCACTGACCTGGAACAGCTCTGTATGTGGCATTGAAGCCTCGTCTCTGAACTGAGTTATCAGTGACAAAGTGAAGAGTCAGGAAGTTTCCACTGGACACAAAATAAGCAGGAATGGAGTTTCCACAGAACGTCCCGACCAGAGGGAAGTTCACGTTGTCCCCATCGTACACCTGAGAGGAGACACACATGATAAATAATATAATAATATATAATAATATAATGAAGTGATATTTCACCGAGTCTTTACCTTGACGTAGTCATAGCGACAGGTTGAGGAGCTCTCCAGCTCGAAGGAGTCAAAGGTCAGGTTGATGACCTTGTTGACTGGCGTCTCGATGGTCCACAAACAGTCCATCCTGGGCTCGTACCGACCGTCCAGGTCTGGGTCTGGAGAACCCAACATGCCCATGGGCATGGACAGGTAGCCGCCACATCCCTGAGCTGGACCTGCAGCGGTTCACAGACAGACACCACACCTTCAGTCTTCATGTGTTATGGACCAGTGGTTCCCAACCTGGGGCTCAGGACCCCCGGGGGGTCGTGGCTGAGAACCACTGTTATACATAACAGCAGACCAGGTAGAAGAATCTGACTCTGATACACCAAGCGTCTCGCTGTAGGTCACTGTCCGTCCTCACACACACACACACACACACACACACACACACACACACACACACACACTGTGACGTACCGAGCTTCCTGTGTAGGTCACTGTCCGTCCTCACACACACACACACACACACACACACACACACACACACACACACACACACACACACACACACTGTGACATACCGAGCGTCTCGCTGTAGGTCGCTCTCCAGCCGACGCCGCTCACTGAGGCGTCTGTCCTGAACACGATGAACAGCTGGTTGGTGGAGGACAGCAGGTCGGGGGGGAGCGCTGCACCACAGAACCTCCCCAGCAGAGGCGCAGACGTGTCCTGTCCATCATAAACCGCCACGTAGTCATAACGACAGGAGGAAGACGCCTCCAGGTGGAAGGTGTTGAACCTGGAGAGAGAGACACGAAGCAGATGTGACTCAGTCTCACAGTTACACATTATAGACATTATAGACATTATAGACATTATAGACATTATAGACATTATAGATATTATAGATGTTATAAACATTATAGATATTATAGACATTATAGACATTATAGATACTATAGACATGATAGACATTATAGATACTATAGACATTATAGACATTATAGACATTATAGATATTATAGATGTTATAGACATTATAAATATTATAGATATTATAGCCACATGGATCCTGGTCCAGTCAGACTGATGTGGACCAACAGGAGGCTTTAACTCTGTCACAGATGTTTCTGATTTTATTCTTCTCATTCAGAAAAACACATAAAAATACTTCAAATTTAAAACTAGAAATGTTTTTCATGATTATTTATTTCATCTGCTTTGTTTTCATGAAGTGACAAATAAAGTTGTATTCAATCAGATTTGGTTACGTTCACACAACAGGAACAATATGTTATAAAGTTATAATAATCTGAAAATATTAAACTCCTCCTGTTCTCTCTTCACACATCTCACAGATTCATTGACACCAGTGCCCCCCCCCACACCTGTAAATAGA
>NW_019525361.1:14271-22049 GCF_002814215.2 Seriola lalandi dorsalis
CGAAGCAGATGTGACTCAGTCTCACAGTTACACATTATAGACATTATAGACATTATAGATATTATAGATGTTAAACATTATAGATATTATAGACATTATAGACATTATAGATACTATAGACATTATAGACATTATAGATATTATAGATGTTAAACATTATAGATACTATAGACATTATAGACATTATAGATATTATAGATGTTATAGACATTATAGATATTATAGATGTTATAGACATTATAGACATTATAGATACTATAGACATTATAGACATTATAGATATTATAGATGTTATAAACATTATAGATATTATAGATGTTATAAACATTATAGATATTATAGACATTATAGACATTATAGATACTATAGACATTATAGACATTATAGATATTATAGATGTTATAGACATTATAGACATTATAGATATTATAGATGTTATAGACATTATAAATATTATAGATATTATAGCCACATGGATCCTGGTCCAGTCAGACTGATGTGGACCAACAGGAGGCTTTAACTCTGTCACAGATGTTTCTGATTTTATTCTTCTCATTCAGAAAAACACATAAAAATACTTCAAATTTAAAACTAGAAATGTTTTTCATGATTATTTATTTCATCTGCTTTGTTTTCATGAAGTGACAAATAAAGTTGTATTCAATCAGATTTGGTTACGTTCACACAACAGGAACAATATGTTATAAAGTTATAATAATCTGAAAATATTAAACTCCTCCTGTTCTCTCTTCACACATCTCACAGATTCATTGACACCAGTGCCCCCCCCCACACCTGTAAATAGACTGTCAGCCCCCCCCCCCGTCTCTGCCTGTGTAATGAGTGAGTCTCACCTGAGCGCCAGCACTCTGTCTGTCTTCACCATGATGTGATAGGTGCAGTTGATGTTGTGATGGTAGTTGGTCATGGACAGAGCTGGACTGCTCACTGAGCCCATAGAGCTGTTGAAGAAACCACCACAAGCTGCACGCGCGCACACACACACACACACACACACACACACACACACACACACACACACACACTCTGAATCATTACTTGTAAGGTAATCACAGACACATACACCCCTCACTTTGTTATCTGTATTGTAGTGATTTACCTGAGGATCATTGGCAGGTAAAAAGCAAAACATCATAAATACAGATAAAGTTTCTGGAGGAAGGATTCAACAGTTGCTGTGTTTACTTTCATTATAATAATAATATCACTCTGACAGATGTTTTATCTTCATTACATCACTGGACAGATGTTCTTCACTCCTCCATGTTGACTGCTCTGTACTTACGGATGGCTCTGTACTCGGCCATGAAGCCGCTGTAAGTCAGCACAGAGTCTGAGTAGAAGTGGAGTAACATGGGGCCGAAGGTGGAGAAGGGTCCCGGGATGCTGCTGCCACACACGGTGGCCATGGGAGAGCCACTGGAGGTCAGGCTGTAGATCTTCAGCCCATCATACTGACAGGTGGAGTGAGCTACACAAAACACCACAAACAGCTGACTGCTGGTCTTCAACAACAACAACAACAACAACAAGTAAACAACATTTATCTCCAGGAGGGAAACAGTCAGCTAAGACTCGTACCTTCTACCTGGAACACCTGGAAGGTGACGACCACCACGGTCTGCGCTCCAGCATCGATGGTGTAGTTACAGTTGGAGGAGTCGGGGTAGTCCGAAGGATAATTAGGAGAAACCACACGCCCACTGGGAGCTGTGAAGTTCGCTCCACAGCCTGAGGAACAGACGACATGAGACTTTACATCACGTTGGACTGACCACTTGATACCTGATACTCACCTGTCGCAGTCCAAGTTAGTGAATCTCATGAGACTGAGCAGCTGTTTGAGTCCGATATATAAATCACCTAATAAACCACAGTTCTAACAGAACCTCATCAGATGCACCGTCGCCTCAACAAGAAGCGGTCTGGTTCTTACTGGTTCTGAAAGAGGCGGAGAACCCTCTGCCGGTCGATCCAGTGGCCTGGAACCGGCTCGTGATGATGTTATATGGAGCAATGACAGGCCCCGGGGCCACGGATCCACAGCCTGTTGACAGCAGAGCCTCGGCATTCTGGGTCCGACCTGACCACACCTGCAGGAGAATAAGACACATGCTGTTCACAGCTGACAGTCATTATTACTATGATTATTAATACTACTGATTAGAGACAACTGTGTGAGTCTGTGGGACAGAAACATCCAAACATCAAACACTCAACTTCTTCCTCCTACGACGTGAGTCTGTTTCAGACATTCACAATGTTCATCAAATATTTATTACAGCTGTTTTTGCATCATAATGATGATATCACAAACTCAACCTGTGGATGGTTGAATGAACAAAAACAACACGATGACAGATGATCTGACACTGTCATCAACAGATACTCAGGTGACCTTGACGAAGCTGCTCTGGCAGGTTCCACTGCTGTCTGGGATCTGGAAGTCGCTGCTGAAGCTCAGCTCCAGGTGGTTCCCCTCATGGGCGATGACCCGCCACGAACACTCCACGTTGGCTGGGAAGTTCTGGGGGTAGTTGGGAGACTTGATGGTTCCTGAGTCAGCATGGATCACCCCCCCACAGCCTGGAAGGAAAACAGACATGTGACTGGATCACATGATCTCAGACTGAGACACAGACACCTCAGACTGAGTGACGGTCCTCCAGAGCTCTGGTGTCGTCCTCACAGACTGAAGACCTGCGACTGGTTCATGGGGACAGCAGATGAAAACATGTGACTGGCAGAATGTGTTGAAGTGTGTGGACCCTCATGATGTAGAGTCAGTGTGAACTCACCTGAGGAGTCAGCAGACCACGTCGCTACAAATCCTCCTCTGGACACGCTGTGGTCGGCCAGGAAGACCACAGCCAGCTTGTTGGAGCCTGATTGGATGGTTCCTGGGGACGTAGTCCCACAGTACTGACCAATGATAGGAGAGCCAGGGGAGGCTCCATTGAAGATGGTGACAGAGTCCCAGCCACAGGTGGAGTGTGGCTCCAGGTTAAAGTAGCTGAAGGTCAGCTGCAGGAAGAGAAGTGAGTGACTGATCACTGCTCAGGTCCATCTGCAGGATGATCTATATCTCTGTATATATGATGATGTCTGGTCTCAGCAGGTGAGACCCCCCCCCCCCCACTCACTGTGATGGTGTGGCCCTCAGGGGCCTCCAGCAGCCAGGCACAGCGACTGGGGCTCGGGTAGGAGTTGGGGTAGTTAGGACTGGATAGCCCCCCTCCTTCACCTGTCTGCAAGCCCCCACACTCTGCGGAGAGGAAGATCCATATGAGGACAGATCAGACACTGGTCTCACATCAAATCCTCCATCTGGAGCTTCATGAGGTCTCAGTGTGTCTCACCTGAGAAGAGGTACTTGGCCTTGAAGCCCAGGTCTCCCTGGGAGCTGTCAGTCAGGAACTGGACCCAGAGCTCGGGGGTGAAGACTACAATGGGAACTCTGGGGGTGGTCTGCCCACAAAACGTGGCCAACAGCTGCCCCTCAGAGTTACCTGAGGGAGGGGGGACAAAGTTTAACACAGGTAAGACATGAAGACAGAATAAAGAACCTGCTCTGCACCAACACACAGGAAACATGGAGAAGACAAACAGGTCTGTCCTACACCCTGGGCATGGTCCACCACAGGAGGGTCCACCCACTAACTGGTGCGGTCTCTGACTCGGACCTCCCAGTCCGTCCTGGTGCCATGTTCTCTGTGAGGTTCTCACCTAAGCGGAACTGGAGGTGGTCTGAGTGGCAGGTCTGGTGGTGCTCCAGGTGCAGGTCTTCTACCAGAACCACGATGGAGGAGTTGACGTGTCGGGGGTTCTGGATCAGCCACTCACAGTTCAGGTTGTTGCTGTAGTTGGACACCAGGTATCCAGGAGACGTGAAGTTCCCGCCCACTGGGTTGTTGAGGACTCCGCCACACACTGAGGTGAATCAGAGACACACACAGGTAACAACACACCTGTCAGTGTCACATGCTCCTTGCAGTATATTAGATATATTAACTGTATTAGAGACTTCTGATGTTTGACAGTCATTTAGCACAATAATCCTCCTTTTATAAACACAAACTTCAGCGTCTGTAAATGTAAATGAAACTGTTGATGTGCAGCTGTTGGTGACGACTGGAATTGTGTGACAGTGGTTCAGGTTCAGGTCTCTGACCTGCAGCCTCCTCAGAGGAGTAAGACGCCGTGAAGCCTCCGTTGGACACAGAGGAGTCTGTGTTGAAGACCACCATCATGGTGTTACCAGATGAGCGCACCTGGGTTCCTGCTGGTACTGTACCACAGAAGCGCTGCAGGCGGGGGGCGTTGACCGCCAGTCCGTTCAGCACCTGGAAGACACAGAAATGATCAGGGACACACAGGGGCACTGGGTCTGCAGCAGGACTGAAGCCTCTCCTCCAGGATCTGGTCTTTATGATGTACATGAAGGAAAGGTCCTAACAGGAAGTAAGTCTTTTTATGTTGTTTTTCTTTGTAAACAACAATCATTGACGTTTTTTGCCTGTTTCTCTTTGACTGAAGTGGTTTTGTGTTTCATGGTGTTTTGTGTTGAAAGAGTCAATAAACTTTAATTACTACTTAATTACAAAGAGTGAATGAGGAGTGAGCTGAACTTGACAAAGTGATAAGACATAAACTCACATCAACGTAGTCAAATGAACAGGAAGTACCAGAACCTTCCAGCCGCAGGTCGTTGATGGTGAGAGTGACCCGGCGGCCTGGCGGCACCACCAGAGTCCAGCGACACACCCGGCTGTGAGGGTACAGGTTGGGGTAGTTAGGAGAGGAGATGGTTCCTGAGGGGGCGTTGAGCTCTCCTCCACAGGCTGCGGGGGGGGGGCAGAGAGACGGGTTAACAGCTGATCTGTAGTAAAGCTGATGGAAGCTGCAGTAGAAGATCCTTCATTAGAGGAACACATTTTATTTTGTCGAACTGAAGAAACTGTGACGTATTTAATGAGACACCAGCTGATCACCAGTATTACACACACACGTCCTCTGTGTGTGAACATCATGTGTGTGTGGTGCAGTGTGTGACCTGTTGTGTACCTTCAACACTGGCCTCAAACCTCAGACTGAAACCTGCTGCGTTCCCACTGGAGTCACTGACAAACCTGACGAAGGCAAAACTGTCAGACGTGTCCAAAGAGGCGGGAAGGTTAGAGCCACAGTGTCGGCCCAGGAGACGCCCTGCAACACACAACAACACAATACAATATAATACAACACAACGTCACATAATATAATATAATACAACACAACACAATGTCATATAATGTCATATAATATAATATAATATAATACAGAACAACATAGAACACAGGAACAGGATCTGGTGTGGGACTGTGATCTCATCGTGTCAGTGAAACTCTGATCTCTGCAGCGTTTCTCCTTCTACTGATTTTTCTTCACTTCATACAGACACATGAACTCTGCTGACGATGAGACTGTTGAACTGAAGTCACTGTATAAACTGTACGTGGGTAAAGACGTGGCTGGATGTGAAGGGTTTTCAGATCATATTGATTCATGTAATCACATCTGTCAGACTCATATAATAATAATAGTCTGTTCTCACCTGAGGCGTTGTACTCTCTGATCTCCACGTAGTCAGCAGAGCATCCTGAGCTGGTCTGCAGACTGAAGCTCTCATAGCTGAGGGTCAGGTAGTGTCCTGTGGGGCCCTCCAGGAACCACTCACAGTTGGAGCTGTCAGGGTAGTTGGATCCTGGGAAGCCAGGGCTCTTGATGGTTCCGCTCTGACCGATGTAGGTTCCTCCACATGTCGCTGTGAGGGAGGGGAGATGAGAGATTTTAAAATCCTGATGAAAGTCACTTTCCCTGAATCAGCTGTACTTTCAGTTTCTCCGACAGTCAAAGAGAAAAGCTCCCAGCCCAGTCCTCTGCTGAGGCGATTCATGTCCAAACACATAAACTGAGCCTGAATATTTATGGAGCAGACACTCTCTCCTCATTACAGTTTGTCATAATCAGACCTGAGGTCAGTTTCACAGAGATGTTTCAGACTGGTCTGTAGTGCCGGTCCAGATCAGTCTGATGTTACTCAGACTGTTTAACTAAAACCATGGCTCATAATCTGTGGTTCGCTAACATTGTTATGGAGAGAGCAAAGAGGGAAAAAGTTTTTCCAAATCAGATTTTTATTTTTACTGTTTCACTATTTGTTAAATTAGTAAAACGTCCTGTAACTGTTGAATTCTTCCTAAAGACAAACTGGTCTGCTGAGGGTGAACAGAGCTCAGCAGTTGGATGTGACATTTTTTGAATTTGGATAAAAATCTTAGTTTACCCAGAATTCATTGTACCACAGTCCATCTTCAGATAGTCAAGTACTGAACTGTTTTATGTAACAGATGAATTCAGACTCAGTCTATCTGTCTCATTTGAGACACAGTCAGAGTCTGTCTGTGTGAACCTGGACCCTGGACCTGGAGTGTGATTACTGTGACTTACCCTTGGAGTACTTTGCCTTGAAGCCTTTGTGTGTGACGCTGGTGTCAGTGCGGAACCTGAGCAGCATGGAGGACCCTGTTGAATGCTGGGTAGATGGTCGTGCGTTGCCACAGAGGCGGGAAATCAAATCGGCGTTAGACGTTGCTCCGTCACGCAACTCCAGGTAGTCGTACAGACAACTGTGGAAGACATGAAAAGAACATGATCCTCAGACCAGGAACAGAACCATGAACATCATTTATAAACTCTTCCTCCTCCTCATGATGAAGGAGCAGGGTCCTCCAGAGTCCGGTCTCCACACTGAAGAGCTATGGTTTATCATCTATAATATAAACTGAGCCTCTGTCAGACCGATGGTACCTGTGGTTCAGAGGTCGAGGAGTTCACTGTTCACTACAACACAAATCTAATCCAACCAAACACAGCCTGAGCAGGAAGCAGTAGTCCAACCTGGTGGTGGGTTCGATGTAGAACTCATCCTCAAAGTCGATCTGGACCGCCTCTCCGTTGGGCACTGTGACGACCCAGATACAGTCGATGTTCTGGGGGTAGTTCTGAGGGTAGTTGGGTGAGGTGATGTAACCTGGAGGGTCCCCATGATTCAGCTCGATGAAGCCCCCACACGCTGCAGAGGGGACAGGGTTTACACTTTAACCCTGACAGCACAAACCTTCAGTGGATCCATCACTCCGTCTCCACGTTTTCTTTCTACCCCTTCAGCTGTAACTACTGAGAATTATACGACACTGTTGTGTGGTGGTCTACTCTGACTGTGGTGGTCTACTCTGACTGTGGTGGTCTACCCTGACAGTGGTGGTCTACCTTGACTGTGGTGGTCTACCCTGACAGTGGTGGTCTACCTTGACTGTGGTGGTCTACTCTGACTGTGGTGGTCTACCCTGACTGTGGTGGTCTACCCTGACTGTGGTGGTCTACTCTGACTGTGGTGGTCTACCCTGACTGTGGTGGTCTACCTTGACTGTGGTGGTCTACCCTGACAGTGGTGGTCTACCCTGACTGTGGTGGTCTACCCTGACAGTGGTGGTCTACCTTGACTGTGGTGGTCTACTCTGACTGGTGGTCTACCCTGACAGTGGTGGTCTACCCTGACTGTGGTGGTCTACCCTGACTGTGGTGGTCTACCCTGACAGTGGTGGTCTACCCTGACTGTGGTGATCTACCCTGACTGTGGTGATCTACCCTGACTGTGGTGATCTACCTTGACTGTGGTGGTCTACCCTGACTGTGGTGATCTACCCTGACTGTGG
>NW_019525361.1:22664-38660 GCF_002814215.2 Seriola lalandi dorsalis
GGTGGTCTACCCTGACTGTGGTGGTCTACCCTGACAGTGGTGGTCTACCTTGACTGTGGTGGTCTACTCTGACTGTGGTGGTCTACCCTGACAGTGGTGATCTACCCTGACTGTGGTGATCTACCCTGACTGTGGTGATCTACCTTGACTGTGGTGATCTACCCTGACTGTGGTGATCTACCTTGACTGTGGTGGTCTACCCTGACTGTGGTGGTCTACCCTGACTGTGGTGATCTACCTTGACTGTGGTGGTCTACCCTGACTGTGGTGATCTACCCTGACTGTGGTGATCTACCCTGGCTGTGGTGGTCTACCTTGACTGTGGTGGTCTACCCTGACTGTGGTGATCTACCCTGACTGTGGTGGTCTACCTTGACTGTGGGCCTCGAAGGTCAGCTGGAAGCCGCTGGCCTCGTTGCTGGCATCAGACACAAAGTGAACAAACAGGTGGTTGTCAGTGGTCTGCACCAGGGAGGGGGGACTAGTTCCACACAGACGACCCCCCAGGAGTGGAGCTGAGGCGTCCGGACCATTCCTCAGCTGTGGAGAGTCAATAATCACAGGGACTCAGTGAGTAATTAAAGCATTAACGAGCTGATCATCAACACCTCAGACAGAGACCTGAACCTCGCTGAGGGTTTAAGACCTGCTTCCAGGAACTAGACTGTTCCAGAGCTAAACTTCCACACAGCAGTGGGACCTCCTTTTCCACTTTTCAGAACACACAGATGTTCAGATCCAGATGCTGTTACCTCCAGGTAGTCTCCTGAGCTGCAGCCAGTCCCATAGCCCTGAATCTGGAACGGAGTCTGGAAAGTGACAGAGACCCTGAAGCCAGGAGTCACCATCACGTGCCAGCTGCAGTCCAGACCAGGCAGGTAGGTCTGAGGGTAGCGGGGGCTGCTGAGCACCCCCCTGTCTACATGCAGCAGACCTCCACAACCTGAACACACAGAGAGGTGTTTATTAGTAATAATTATATTATCATTAATAATGATATGATTATTAATGATAACTACATGTTGTATTTTTACAGCTCATTAAGCAGCTGAACTATTTCCTGGCTCTCCCAGGAGTCTCCACTGGTTGCCTGGCAACTTGAGGCTGTGACTCCAGGAGGGCATTGCTACGGTGGCCCTGAGAGCTCAGACAGAACAGACAGAACGCAAACAACTCACCAAATCATCAGTTTGACACACGAGCTGCAGAGACTCACAACACAACAGAAGTGTTTCCGGGGGACACTAAGAAGTGACGGACCTGACTTCCGTTGCGTCGCCTGTATTTGCAGCGTGTTTGTGTTTTTGTTGTGAGTATTTACAGCTCAGGTGTTGTCACATTAATGTTTTCTGAAGTTGCAGTGAGTTGAGCTTCTGGGCCACCGTACACTGCACCTCCTTGCCTCTAGGTGATCTTTAGGTGCGTGATGACCTCTGACCTCTGGAGTAGGAGGCGTTGAAGCCTCGGCCGCTGATGCTGCCATCTGAGGAGAAGTGGATGAACATGGAATCTCCTGTGGAATGGAGGGAACCTGGAGGATCACGACCACACACATTGGCCAGCACGGGGGAGATACTGGTCGCACCTGTGGACACACACAGGTAAGGAGTGTGTGGAGGAACAAACAGAGCACTGAGTCCCTATAGACAAGGCCTCACCGTCTCTGATGACCAGGCTGTCAAAGTAGCAGGTGGGGTAGTCCTCCATGTCCAGAGACAGGATGTTGAACTCCACAGTGGAGCCTGGAGACCGGATCAGCCAGGTGCACTCCTGGTTAGGAAGGTAGTTCTCAGGCCAGCCGGGGGAGAAGAGGAAGTCCGGAGAGTCCCCGGTCATCAGGATTCCACCACACGCACCTGACACACACACACACACACACACACACACACACACACTTTTTATTTCAGTATAAAGCTGTGGATTAACAACATGTGAAAAAGTGACAGGTTCTGAAGACTTTCTGAGTGAGCTGTACACCTTCCTGTCGTTTAGTTTGAAAGGTGCAGCAGCATAAAATAAAGTCAGTCAGTCCGACTGTCTGACCTGGTGTAATGGTGGGTGGGGGTCCAGAGTCCTGGGCCGCAGTCCACTCCACCAGGAAGCCCCGTCCTCCCTGCACTGTGTCAGACTGGAACTGCAGGGTGACGGTGTTGCTGGTACTCCTCAGGGGAGGCGGCAGGTCCAGACCACAGAAGGTCCCGATGGGGTAGGAGTGAACACTGGAGCCATCAAATACCTGGAGAGATGGATCAGGATCAGGATCAGACCCTCATGTTACCATGGAGACGTAGACAGGAAGACAGTCAGTTTGGGTTTTATCAATCAATAAAAAAAATGTTTTAACTCTGAAAATAATTTTAAAACTTTAAATGTGAGAAGAATCTGGATCCATGTTGATCAGTGGATGAAACCGTGTCGAACCATGTGACACAACAACAACAGTCAGAGGGGACGGACTCGGTCTTACTCTGAGCTGGTCGTAGTAGCAGTCGGACGCGTCCTCGATGTCCATGTCCAGGAAGCGGATCTGGACATAGCTGTCTCCGTCCACACTGACGGTCCAGCGGTAGTGGGCGTTGTTGGGGTAGGTTCTGGGATACAGAGGGGAGGCAATCTGACCCGACTCCCCTGTCACATCATTACCATACACTGAGGAGCAGAGAGAAGGTCAGAGGTCAGAGTTCTTCTTCTGAACAGGTGAACACAGGTGATGTCACAGACTCACGGTGAGAGAAGGTGGCTCTGAATCCCACACTGCTGACTGAAGCGTCGGACACGAACTTCACCCACAGGATGTGACCGATCACGGAGGTGTAGTTGGAGGGAAGAGAGTATCCACAGAACCGACCAACCAGAGGCCCCGTGGAATTTCCCTCCCTGATCTCCACAAAGTCGTTGCGACAGCTGGAGTCTCCCTGCAGGTGAAAGACCCTGAACACAACACAGGTGTGTTACACTCAGGTGTCCTGTACATACCATCATCATCGCCACCATCATCATCATTATCAGCATCACCTTCATCACTGTCATCTTTATCATCATCATCATCATAACTATTATCGTCATCATCTTCATCATCACCATCATCATCACTATCATCATTATCATCATCATTACTATTATCTTCATCACCATCATCATTACCACCATCACTACCACCACTATCATCATCATCATCATCTTCATCATCACTATCATCTTCACTATCATCATCATCTTCGTCATCATCATCTTCATCATCACTATTATCTTCATCACATCATCTTCATCATCATCATCATCACCATCGTCTTCATCACCACCACCATCATCATCATTATCCTCATCATCTTCATCATCCTCATCATCACCATCATTTTCATCACCACCATCATCATCATCATTATCCTCATCATCTTCATCATCACTATCTTCATCATCATCAAATACCTTTTATACTTTTTAATACTATTTATATTTTACCTACTTCTCATTTTTATTGTGTACTTTCTATGTTTGTATTTTTATTCAGCTGCTATCTATCTATCTATCTATCTATCTATCTATCAGGTCAGGAAACAGGAAGTAAAGGGACGTAGTGAGTGAAGCTGGTCACTGATACTGACATGAAGGAGAGCTGGAGACGGTTTCCTGGAGAACTCCTAATGGTCCACACACACTCCACATTCGGTGGGTAAGCGTCTGGAAAGTTGGGACTGTTGAACGCTCCACTCTCCATCACCAGGTCTCCTCCACAGCCTGGGGGGGCAGAGAGTATTATATATATATACTCAGTACCAGCAGATGATAGTTTACAGAGGTCAGAGGTCAGTGGTTCTTACTGGAGGTGGAGGCTGAGAACGAGGCTCTGAAGCCTTTCCTGGAGACGGAGGGATCAGAGATGAAGTTCACCACCAACGAGTTACTGAAGGACGTGATGGGGTGAGGGACCTGCACGCCACAGTAACGACCTGAAGACAACAACACACTGTAACTCACACACACAGACTCTCACACTCACACACACACACACACAAACACACACACAAACACACACACACACACGCACACACACGCACACACACGCACACACACGCACACACACACACTCTCTCTCAAACTCAAACACACACACTGACACACACACACACACACACACACACACACACACACACACACACACACACACTCTCTACCTATAGAAGGAGCCTGGTAGTTATCTCCATCCAGGACCTCCACTGCATCATGGGAGCAGTTGGTGTTGATCATCTCCAGCTCAAAGTCAGTGAAGGACAGGGTCACATGGTTGACTGGCCACAGGAAGAGAGGTCAAAGGTTAAAGAACTGTCCTGATACCATAACAGTCGTTTTTACTCTGAGGCAGCTCACATGGTTCCTGTGCTCTGATGATCCAGCTGCAGTTCTGATTGGGTGGGTACGGGGATGGGTACCGCGGCGACGCGATGGCCCCTCCCACATCGTCTGTGATGATGGTTGTACCACAGGCTGGTGAACACAAACACAACCACATGGTCAGTGACCTCCAGTGACCTCAGCCTGGAGCTCAGATATACATGATAGAATATCTGAATGAGAGAGCGACACTTCGAGAGAGAGCGAGACCTTTGACCTTTAACCAACCCTTTATTGGTCTAAGTCCCATTACACAATACACCAGGAAGTTAAACACATACCTCAAAAAACAATAACAAAACAAAAATAAATAAATAAATGAATAAATAAAAACAATTATTTGATTTGATATTGATTCAAGCTGTTCAGAAACTGAGAATGAGTGATTCATGAGAAGTACTGCACCAGACACCTCCAACCCCCCAAGTACAAACACCCTCCTCCAGTTCTGACACCATTAATAATAAACAAACTCTATTCTGAGACGTGAAGCCACTAGACCTTTAAACATAAGTTCGCCGACCTCAGTCCCGCCGACCTCAGTCCCGCCGGCCTCGTCAGCTCAGCTGTTATAAAGGTTCTCTGCACGCTGATGGGTTGTGAAACAAAGGTTCCTCTCCAACCTTACCCTAGCACTCGGAACAATCTCTCTTCACTTTTAGTACAGTTCTCCAAGCATGCAGAACTGAAGGGTGAAACCAGGAGGGATGTCCTTCCCGTTCAGATCCAGAAGAAACAAGTGCTTATCATAGACCAGGTTTTTCACTCTATGAAGCAGCACAGATGCTGTTTGAGCCCAGAGCTGCTGCCTATGGTAGAGAAGACGCTGTGCAGTCTGAAGACAGAAGGCTGGTATATGACTCCTGGCCTCCCTCTGACACAGGTAAAAACAGATCTAATCCGGTGAAGAGTGTGTGGAGGTTCCACAACAGTAAGCCGGTGCCAGAGCATAGATGTAGCCAGGTTGTTAACAACCAAAGTGCTTCCCTCTGTAAGACAACTGGGGCGGAACCCAACGCCATCGAGACAATCCGGCACTGATTTTTCCAACATTTGATAATGTGAGACGATGTGAAATAAGATTGCTACTCCTCCTCGTCTCCAGGACATTCCCCACTCTCCCTCATTGTCCACTGAGCTGTGTCTCTTCTAAGAGAAACATCGCTCGTCTGTGTCCCTCCCTCCATTGATGTTCAGTGTTCCTACTCTCAAGACGTCCATGTAGAGTAGAGAGAGAAAGAATAGAGAGAGGACAGCAGAACCCTTCAAAGAGGAAAAGACCGCCCTTAGTGATTCACCCATTTTGTATCTATTTCTGCGTTTAGAGGAGCCTTTCCTCGCTTTTCTTTCTTGAGTTTATTCAGTATCTTTTTAAGATGAAACCTTCTGTTTATTCAGCTGTTAATAACTTGCCTGTTTTCTTAACTTTAGTATAGAATTAACGAATCTATCAACATCTGAGAAGATGGAAATAATTGATCTCCTGCTTTGAATATGGCTGCCTATCATCCTGTGAGACAGTATGAGTAAACTGTGACAAGACAGGAGGAAGACAACATGTCTTCCTCCTCCTTTTCAACATGTAGATTGTTTGATTCACCTGCTGCTGCACCTTCAGCCTCAGCTGTGTCGGTGTCCTTCACTCGTTCTTTCTGCCCACTGCCTTCATTGTCCTCTACAGTCTGTCCCACAGTATCAACAGGTCCCTCACCTCACTGTCCACTGTTACTGTTACTTTATTATCAAGTGCATCGTGGTGCAAAGTGCCTGTTGCTGCTGGTAACAGTGCTGCATGCAGCCTGCTGCTCATGTGGGCCGGATGAGCACTTGTGGCCGATATCACCACATTAGGGTTATATCCTACCCTTAACCCTATCAAAACATTTCATGCTGCCAGATCTTGCATAAACAGCATAGAAATCATTTCAAATTTAGCCTTAATTGACACGTCCAAGACTCTCGTAGGATTGCTGTGGTACATGAAGGCCTTTCTCTGTAGAGACTGAATGTGTTGCAGTCTGGCGTCTTTGCAGCCCAGACGAACTGTTTTGAACCCGCTGTTAAACTTATAGAGGCGAGTCGGTTCCTTTTCCAACAGTTCACTGGGGATGAACGGGGGGAGGCCTGACACGGTGATCCGTGTAGCAGGTACAAACAGATCGTCTAACACCAGGCCTCTCTCAACCAGCTGATGGACTAACCGACAAGAGAATCTGTTTCACGGTGTACCGTCATCACTCTAACCCCGTGTCTGATGGACAACAATTCAATCACTTAAACTCCTCTCACCTCCCATAAAGCACAAGGTGAAAATCAGAACAAGAATCAATCCAAATGTCCCAGACTCACTCAACAGCTCCACACATTTCACAAGCACTCACAGACAGAGAGGGGGAGAAGGGGGGGGGGGACAGAGCGAGAGAGAGATACAGAGAGGAGGGAGAGACATGTCCTTCATGTTTCTATCAGCTGGTCTGAGATCAGCTGTGTGAGGCCTGAGACGACATCATCTACAGACAATCTGAGTGGAAGTGAAGACAGAGGAGACTGATGGATGAAGAGAAGGACTGATGGACTAAAACCATGTTGAGGACACAGCAGCAGACGTCAGACCCACCCTCAGAGAAGTGAGCACTGAATCCTCGGTGGCTGCGGCTGGAGTCGGACCTGAAGCGAACAAACATGGAGTTCTGGGTGGAGGTGATAGAGGGAGGCAGACTGGAGCCACACACTCGGGCCAGCAGAGGAGATGACGCAGTTGGACCGTCGTGGATCTACAGAGACAGAGTAAATGATCAGTCTTAAACAGACCGTGTCCACAGTCCAGATCCAGATCCAGTCCAGGTTTCCTCTTTGGTACAGAGTCTAGTTAGAGCTGGATCAGGATCAGGACTGAACCTTCCCCCTGCAGACTGTTGATCTCTGCAGGATGTGTAAAGGTTCGTCGACCACTACAGTTATGAACACATGAAAACAGTCACTCACAGCCACGTAGTCCCAGGCACAGTTACTGTGCTGCTCGATGTCCAGGTCAGAGAAGTTGAAGGAGACTCGGTGGTGGGAGTCCACACTGAGGACCCAGGAACAGTCCACATTGTTGGGGTAGCTGCTGGGATAAGACGGAGAGTGGATCTCCCCTGATGGAGCAGTGACTGGACCCCCGCAGCCTGAGTAGGAGGGGCAGAGGGTCAAAGGTCACAGAGAGCTGTGTGTCTGTGTGATAACAGAAAGTCTGAATGACAACAGGTGATCTGGAGAGTCACAAAGAACATCAATAACAAATAAATCCAGCACCTGCACTTCAAGCTTTCAGAACATGAAGGAAAGAACATTCAGGAAATCTTGTTGATTGTTTTCAGGTTAATAAAAAACTTCAGGTTTAAAGCTTCACATTCTGGATCAGTCACACAGACTCACAGACACTGACTCAGTCACTGACTCTTCTTCTGACAAGAACAACCATCAGTCCAACAACCTCCAGCCACCAGGATAACAGCCTCACCACCGTGAGGTTCTCTGAGGTTCTCTGTGGTACTCTGTGGTTCTCAGTGACTCCACCCACCTCCCTGGACTTCAGTCCAGCTGGCGTTGAAGCCTCGGCCGCTGACGTAGGCGTCGGACTTGAAGCGGACTGTGAGCAGGTTCCCGGTGCTGGAGATCTGCATGGGGCTGGACGTGGTGCTGCAGAGCTTGACCAGCTGAGGGGCTGAAAGGTCTGGACCTCCGTACACCTGAGGGGGGGGGGGGTCAGAGGTCAAAGACAGGTCACTGGTTCCACTGCTGAGTCACTCGTGAAGACATGTTCATTCAGAGACGTGTCTCTATCAATACAGTCAACATAAAGACAACAGTTTAATGAACTCTGTAAACCAGCAGGACCAGGACCAGGTCCAGGTCCAGGTCCAGGTCTCACCTCCAGAACATCATAGTTACAGTCTGGGTGGAACTCCACGTCAAACTCATGGATGGTGAGGGTGATGCTGCTGCCAGCTGATGTGGTGATGTACCACAAACACTCCCTGTTCTCGGGGTACCTGCTGGGGTAGTCTGGACTGGTGAAGGAGCCCTGTGGACCAGAGAGATCCCCCCCACAGCCTGCAGGGACAGAAGACCACTGAGCGTCACCATACAATGAATACAGGGATGATCCAGGCTCCAAAACCCAGCAGACAGCAGGAGCAGACAGAACCGCAGTAAGAGAACAGGAACCTCCTGGATGGTTCCATCTACACTCTGAATAGAGATCCTACTGTCTGTCATGTGTCAGAGACCTGAACCATGAGCTGCTCCAAGAAAGTGTTACAGAAAAATCACCAGTTTATCAACATGAGGATAAAAATGAACATAGTTAACATAGTAATGTTTTGATGATGTAAAATCATCACACTAAATAAAATCAGTGTTAGACATGAAAGAGGAACAACATTAACTGTCCTCACAGGAAACTGTCACATGACAGGAGAGCTGCGTTCACAGGGGATGAGCGGTTTAGTCCCTGCCTCCAACACGTTACATCATCACATATGAGTCGACCCTGTATTTATCTATTTATTCAGATCACCATTAGCCAACAACATAAATTCATAGACAATACTTCAGTGACAACAGATACATCAACACACATCCATATCGTTCATACTCACAATGAGACTCACAACACGACAGCCACTCAAAACCTCTAATATACAATAACTCTATAATCATTTCATTTCTTTAATAACTGAGAAAAGACAATTCAATCCACTAAGTAACAAAAAAGATAAATATAAAAATAAATATGTGGGATGAAATAACTCCTGTATCCATTTCCATTTTAGAAAACTCATAGTGTTATAACTATTCCTCATGAAAACAAATACAATCTGAACTTTATTTTAAAACATATTTTATTATTTTCTAATGTCAGAAACTCGGTAATGAATTCATGCCACTGTTGCTCCTCTCTGTATTAAACAAGTTCAACAAGAGCGCAACACAAGATGACCCTCTGATGTCTGCTGGGTAAAATAATAAGTTACTATAAAGTGTTTGTGGGTTTTAGTTCTGATAATGTTCTGATAAAGTGAGACACCCTGCCCCCACACACACACACACACACACACACACGTACACACACACGTACACACACACGTACACACACGTACACACACACGTACACACACACACGTACACACACACGTACACACACACACACACACACACACACACACACACACACACACACACACACACACACACACACACACTCCCTCTCACCGTTCTGGTACCACATCATCCGGAAGCCGGACAGAGACAAGGAGCTGTCTGATCTGAACACCACAGTGAGGGAGGAGCCAGAGCTGCTGTTGGCTGGTGGGGGCCTGTACCCGCAGAATGAACCAATCAGAGGAGCCTGTGTGTTCGGTCCATTATAGAGCTGGGGAGACATATGGAGAGAGAGAGAGAGATGTGAGTGCACAGTAAAACACACAGCCATAATAATCGGGGCTGTTGGAGAGCAGCAGCACCTTCACATAGTCGTACGGACAGCTGCTGGAGGTGGACTCCAGCTCGAAGGACGTGAAGGTGTAGTTGATGGTGTTTCCTCCACTGGCCTGGATGGTCCAGCTGCAGTACGAGTTGTCTGGGTATTCGTTGGGAAAGTTCAGTGACTCCAGCACCCCCTGGTGTCTGCCTGAGATCAGCACGTCACGGCACGCTGAAAACACACAACACACGCTGAAATACACACTCTGAAATACACACAATACACTCTTAAATACACAGAATACACACATGGCACACACTGTATTGACGACTCTCTATTGATCCAGATTTATTAAATATAAGGTCCTGGATTGATCTGTATTACTGTCCAACAACCTTCACCAGGATGGACTCAGTGACACAACTCTCATTAACACCTGAAAATACAAAATCCTTTAAACTGATCAGATGACACAGACACAGATCCATTAAAACATCTGATTAATGACAACCGCTTCCTCTGGACTTTTACTGAGTTCAGTTTGAATATTGAACCTCCGAACATCTGATGAATGTGATGAATAAAGCAACCTAAGGTTTATTTTCTAAAACTACCAAATATAACACTACAGCCTATGTGTGTGTGTGTGTGTGTGTGTGTGTGTGTGTGTGGCCGTACTGGAGGTGTATGATGCCACGAAGCCTCCGGTGCTGATGCTGCTGTCAGTGCGTAGTTTGATGAACAGCTGGTGACTGGAGGAGTTGATGCTGCTGGGCAGCTGACTGCCACACAACCTGGCTATCTCTGGAGCACTGCTGCTGTTCCCATCATGCACCTGAACACACACACACACACACACACACACACACACACACACACCAGCTGTTGATCAGTGAAACCTAATGATGAGCTCCTGATGATCATGTTACTAACAAAACATGGATCCGTCTGAAAAACACTGAGGATTAAAACCTGACCCTCTGTGGAGTTTATATATCTTTCGCTGTTCAATTCAAATATCAACAGTATTTCTCCACATTTAAAAACCATCAAGAACACAATCCTGAATCCACATGAATTATATTTACACACCTCCACCTCCTCACACACACAGTGTTTGGAAACTACCCCTACCCCACCCCCCACCCCACCCTGGGGGGACAGTACTCACAGCCAGGTAATCATATGTGCAGGTGGAGCTGGACTCCAGGTGGAAGTCAGAGAAGGAGAGGATCAGCCGGCTGCCTTGGCTGGTCCCGACGGTCCAGTAGCACTCAGAGTTAGGATGGTAGGGCAGGGGGTAGTTAGGGGAGGAGAACTGCCCAGTGGCCGTCGTCAAAGACCCCCCACAGCCTGGAAGGAAGGAACGACATCACATGGAGAGTTTCGTGTGCGTGTGTGTGTGTGTCCCTCGTCCCTGGAGGACATGTAGTTCACTCTTTTACACGTTGATGTGAAGAACAAACATCCTCCTTCAGGTGAAATCACAAACATGGATCATAAAACGTCCTCCTCTGTCTCCCCCTAGTGGTGAGACCTGATCTGATGCTTCTGTTTGTTCTGCAGTGAACACTCTTCTTCTTCTTCTTCTTCTTCTTCTTCTTCTTCTTTCATTCTGTTTCTGTCTGATGAACCTCACAGGTCAAACAGCTCCTAATATAAAAACAGTGTGACACTCACCAGCTAGTGATCCGTCCCAGTGAGCCATGAACCCACTACGTGTTATCGAGCCGTCGGAGCGGAATCTGACCCACAGGCGGTTGCTATGGGATACCAGGACCGGAGGCCTCTGATTGGAGCAGAACTTACCAATCAAAGGAGACGTCTCATAACCACCATCCCTGAAAAGACAAGAAGTTCAGAGGGTCAGAGGTCAATAAAGGAGACAGGTGTGCCACCTGTGGACAGTTGGATTAAAAACCACAGTGTAAGTGTCAGGTATCCGAGAGGATGAGACACAATCTCACCTCGAGACATATCTCACAAACATCATGCAGAGCGACACAGACGTTCAAATGATACTTCTAAGATTCATTCATTGCTCATTTGTTCAGTTTTGAGAAGAGTCTGGATCCAGCCTCCTCTTCTCCAACCTTCATCCTTCTCTCACCTGATCTCCACAAAGTCTGAGCTGCATGAAGGAGGGAAACCCTCCAGGTAAAAGCTGGTGAAGTTCAGCTTGATCTGCATGTTGACCTGAACAATGATCTTGTAGATGCAGTCTCTGTTGGTGGGGTAGTAGTTGGGGTAGTTAGGTGAAAAGAAGGAGCCTGTGGGGGCAGTGAAGGTCTCACTACAATCTGAAGAGAGAGAGAAACAGAAGCTACAGCTTCATCTTCACATTAAATCACCTTGTTATTTCTCTAAGATGCTAACAGCTCATGCTAACAGTTCATGCTAACAGCTCATGCTAACACTCTCTGGATTTCCAGCGGTTCACTCCTACACTCTCTGCTCACTCACACATAGTTAAAGACAAACACAGCAGAAGGTTGGTGGTTAACTGAACCACATGACTGATTAGACATCAGAGTACTTTAGTCCTGCACAGCTAATGAGCTCAGAGATTCACGTCATGGTCATCTTCATCAAGATGTTCATGAGTGAGACTCACTGTGGTGCTCAGACTGTTGGCCCTAGCTGTTCTCTACACACACACCGTTTATCAAAGTATCTTGTGTGTGTGTCTGTGTGTGCGTCAGTATCAATGTGTGTGTGTGTGTATCAGTGTGTGTGTGTCAGTCTGTGAGTCTGTATCAATGTGTGTGTGTGTGTCAGTCTGCGAGTGTGTATCAGTGTGTCTGTATCAATGTGTGTGTGTGTGTGTGTGTGTGTCAGTCTGTGAGTGTGTATCAGTGTGTCAGTATCAATGTGTGTGTGTGTGTATCAGTGTGTGTGCATGTGTGTGTGTGTCAGTCAGTGTGTGTGTGTCAGCCTGTGAGTCTGTATCAATGTGTGTGTGTGTGTCAGTCTGTGAGTGTGTATCAGTGTGTCTGTATCAGTATGTGTGCGTGTGTGTGTGTGTGTGTGTGTCAGTCTGTGAGTGTATCAGTGTGTCTGTATCAGTATGTGTGCGTGTGTGTGCGTGTGTGTGTGTGTCAGTGTGTGTGTGTGTCAGTCTGTGAGTGTATCAGTGTGTTGAGTTCTGAGGTTTATCAGTCATGAAATAGACTAATCACCTTACAAAGTCTCTCATGTTTGTAATATTATAAAATATAAAAATGATAATTTACAAGATGAATCATTGTTTTGGAGCCTCAGTGTCTGGACCAACACAGTGGTCTCACTAATGAATGAGGAGGCTGTCTTCTTTAAGACCTCTGAGCCTAATCTTTACAGCTGTGTCCAAACTGGTCACACCAGGACCTGAACCCAGGACTGGAATCCCCACAGTCCGGTCTGAACTCAGCGAGATGTTGAAGTGGAGGCTGAGCTGTGAGGTGAAGGGTCAGTGTGAGGTCACCTCTCTGACCAGGTGAGTGTTACCTGTGGCAGCGTTGAGGGAGATGTAGCTGGCAGAGAATCCCTCTGTGGACAAACTGGAGTCTGTCACAAACAGCAGAGTCAGCTGATTGTCAATGCTAGTGATGGAGGGAGGCACTGAACGCCCACAGTACCTGGACACAACACAACAGACACACACACACACACACACACACACACACACACACTGTCACTCAGAAGTCTCTGCAGAGATGAAGAATCTCAGCTTCTCTCCATCAATCACGTCTTTATGGTCAGAGACATGAGACAGTCTACTGGAGTCTGACTGACTTTAAAGACTCTGGAACCAGAGTCTGGTTCCTCCTGGTCGCACGCACGCACGCACGCACGCACGCACGCACGCACGCACGCACGCACGCACGCACGCACGCACACACACACACACACACACAGTATCTACCTGCCAATCTTGGTTCCGGTCTCAACAGTCCCATTGTCGTAGACCTCCAGATAGTCCAGGACACAGTTCGTGTGGTACTCCAGGTTGAAAGACTCAAAGGTGAGCCGGACCAGTTTGCCGGGGGCAACATTTATGTACCAGGTGCACCTGGCACCATGGGGGTAGTTGGTAGGGTGGCCAGGGGTGGTGATGGTGCCTGAGGGACTGGTCAGGGTGTCACCACATCCTGGGTCAGGAGGAAGAGGGCAGATGGTCATCGATGGAGATGGTGGACTTCAGGAACCCTGACCCTGAGTCTCTTTAGAGAAATCTGGGTCATCAGCCACAGACTTGAAGATCTCAGCATGTTAAAAAGTCAATGACACCCTTAGCATTAGCTTAGCATAACCCTGAGAAAGCATACCAATGTACACTGAGTATTTCAAAGCATCTTGTAAAGGTTTACAGTGTTAACCAGATGAGAGTCTCTGGAGTTAATGTTTAGGTTCTGACCAGGACCGGCATGTTTACATTTAATTGCTGTGTGTTTCACTGTGATCACAGAGACTGGATTCAGTTCATGGTTTGAACTGGAAAAGGAGCTGAGTTCAAAGGAAGTGGATTCAAAATCAGTGTGAAAGTGATGATGCGATATTCTTCTCTTCTGTTTCCACACAAGGAGCTAAACACAAAGTAAGAGACTGTCACAGTGAATCAGACTGAACGTGGTGTTTGTGTCTGATCATGAAAGCCACACACACACACACACACACACACACACACACACACACAACACACAACACACACACACACACAGACAACAGACAACATCGACCAGACTAACAGACTCCAGATTTCCCTTGGTGTTTTGCAGGATGCCACTAAAATCAAACCAAATCAAATCTTTAAAAATGTTTTTTGCTGAATAAGATCATCAGTGTGATTTCAGGATCCTGTTCAATGCGAAGTGTCTGCAGACTCTCACCCTCCAAGGCAGAGCTGTAGGCCGCCTCGAAGCCGTGGTTACTGACGGATGAGTCGGTCTTGAAGCGGACGTACATGGATCTCTGAGTGGACTGGAGACTGGGGGGAGTCTCAACACCACAAAATGTCCCCAGCAGTGGAGAGCTGGACGTGGAGCCGTCCCTGACCTGGAGACAGAGGACGCATGATGACTGACCCACTGTCCCCCCTCTGTTCCATGAGATCAAGGACATCACTCGTGTAGAATGTGTCACTTTACCTCGACAAAGTCGAACCGACAGGACCCCCCCTCAACGTCAAAGGACAGGAAGTTGAGTGTGACCACGTAGCCCTCTGGCTGGTTGATGACCCACTCACAGACCTTGTTGTGGGGGTAGGCGTTGGGGTGGTAGGGAGAGCGGAGCTGCCCAGTCCCAGACAGAGTACCTCCACAACCTGGGGTGGGGGATTTACTTTGAGTTTTAATGAACTGGAAAACAATTGTAATATTACATCTTTTCTAATCATATGTTATTCCAGTGTCAGGTCTGTTAACATGAACATGAACACAGTCTGAGACTGAAGCCGTGACTTTATCAGCTGTTCTGACACTTTCCTGCTCCTCACCAGAGAACACATAAACATGATGTCATGTCATGTGTGTGTATAAATGTGTGAAGACTCACCCACAGTGTAGACGGCCCTGAAACCAGCCCGGCTCACTGAGCTGTCAGACCTGAACCGGATCCACAGGAAGTTGGAGGATGAGATGATGGGGGCTGGGAGGGTGGTCCCACAGTATTTGCCAATCAGAGGGTCGGTCTCCACACTGCCGTCACGGACCTGAGAGAGAGGCGGGAAAGAACAGGAAGGAGACATGCTGAGTCTTCTGTACGTGCAGCTTTTAGCCCAAACTGTAAACACAAACTGTAAACACAAACTATAAACACAAACTTTAAACAAACTTTAAACACAAACTGTAAACACAAACGGTAAACAAACTATAAACACAAACTGTAAACACAAACTGTAAACAAACTATAAACACAAACTTTAAACAAACTTTAAACACAAACTATAAACAAACTTTAAACACAAACTGTAAACACAAACTGTAAACAAACTATAAACACAAACTTTAAACAAACTATAAACACAAACTATAAACAAACTATAAACACAAACTGTAAACACAAACTGTAAACAAACTGTAAACACAAACTATAAACACAAACTGTAAACAAACTATAAACACAAACTATAAACAAACTATAAACACAAACTATAAACA
>NW_019525361.1:38680-39864 GCF_002814215.2 Seriola lalandi dorsalis
CGTGTAGAATGTGTCACTTTACCTCGACAAAGTCGAACCGACAGGACCCCCCCTCAACGTCAAAGGACAGGAAGTTGAGTGTGACCACGTAGCCCTCTGGCTGGTTGATGACCCACTCACAGACCTTGTTGTGGGGGTAGGCGTTGGGGTGGTAGGGAGAGCGGAGCTGCCCAGTCCCAGACAGAGTACCTCCACAACCTGGGGTGGGGGATTTACTTTGAGTTTTAATGAACTGGAAAACAATTGTAATATTACATCTTTTCTAATCATATGTTATTCCAGTGTCAGGTCTGTTAACATGAACATGAACACAGTCTGAGACTGAAGCCGTGACTTTATCAGCTGTTCTGACACTTTCCTGCTCCTCACCAGAGAACACATAAACATGATGTCATGTCATGTGTGTGTATAAATGTGTGAAGACTCACCCACAGTGTAGACGGCCCTGAAACCAGCCCGGCTCACTGAGCTGTCAGACCTGAACCGGATCCACAGGAAGTTGGAGGATGAGATGATGGGGGCTGGGAGGGTGGTCCCACAGTATTTGCCAATCAGAGGGTCGGTCTCCACACTGCCGTCACGGACCTGAGAGAGAGGCGGGAAAGAACAGGAAGGAGACATGCTGAGTCTTCTGTACGTGCAGCTTTTAGCCCAAACTGTAAACACAAACTGTAAACACAAACTATAAACACAAACTTTAAACAAACTATAAACACAAACTATAAACAAACTTTAAACACAAACTGTAAACACAAACGGTAAACAAACTATAAACACAAACTGTAAACACAAACTGTAAACAAACTATAAACACAAACTTTAAACAAACTATAAACACAAACTATAAACAAACTATAAACACAAACTGTAAACAAACTGTAAACACAAACTATAAACACAAACTGTAAACAAACTATAAACACAAACTATAAACAAACTATAAACACAAACTATAAACACAAACTGTAAACAAGCTATAAACACAAACTATAAACACAAACTGTAAAAACAAACTTTAAAAACAAACTATAAACACAAACTGTAAAAACAAACTTTAAACACAAACTATAAACACAAACTGTAAACACAAACTATAAACACAAACTGTAAACACAAACTACAAATATAAACTATAAACAAACTATAAACACAAAGTATAAACAAACTGTAAACACAAACTGTAA
>NW_019525361.1:39884-44338 GCF_002814215.2 Seriola lalandi dorsalis
AAACTATAAACACAAACTTTAAACAAACTATAAACACAAACTATAAACAAACTATAAACATAAACTGTAAACACAAACTGTAAACAAACTGTAAACACAAACTATAAACACAAACTGTAAACACAAACTATAAACACAAACTGTAAACAAACTATAAACACAAACTATAAACAAACTATAAACACAAACTATAAACAAAAACTGTAAAAACAAACTTTAAAAACAAACTATAAACACAAACTGTAAAAACAAACTTTAAACACAAACTATAAACACAAACTGTAAAAACAAACTATAAACACAAACTATAAACACAAACTTTAAACACAAACTATAAACACAAACTGTAAACACAAACTACAAATATAAACTATAAACAAACTATAAACACAAAGTATAAACAAACTGTAAACACAAACTGTAAACACAAACTATAAACACAAACTGTAACACAAACTATAAACACAAACTGTAAACAAACTACAAAACTATAAACACAAACTTTAAACACAAACTATGAACACAAACTGTTAACACAAACTATAAACACAAACTGTAAACAAGCTATAAACACAAACTGTAAACACAAGCTATACACACACCATCACTGCCTCACAAAGAAAAACACATTTAAAAATATAAATAATAATAATATAAAAACTCTATGGGCCTCATTTATCAAACTAAACATGTGGTCTAAAGGAGGACGAGCATTCAGGTTGTTTCCACATCACTTCTGTTATTTTAACGGCAGAAAAAAAAGGTTAATCAGAGTCTCTGAATGAATAATGGGAGTATTTTGGGTCTAACATGCAATAAACCAATCAGAGAGCCATCTCCCTTTCCCATTAAAAGCTAGGTGAGCTGCAATTTGATGGACTGATATTATAATGGTGGATTTTCCAGGTAGTACAGGTAGTACCTGTAGACAGGTACACCAGGAATCCACCAACAGGTCTGGGTCCAAACTGGAGAAGCCTGCTCTGTACCCTCAGTTAAAGTCTGAACAATCAAAGGAGGAGGTGGTAGACACACAGACTGAGGGCGTCTCCATGAATTATATGGAGTTACAACTGACCAGTCTGATGTGTGTAGGAAGTCCACCAGGAATCCATGAAAACAGTTTAATCAATGAATAGTTATAACTACAGATGTATGGACACATGATATAGTTACTGTTGTAATGCAGCGTTTTATTATCAACCTGCAGCCTGATAATTGGAAACATCCTACCTCCACATAGTCGAAGGTGCAGCTGCTATGACTCTCCAGGTTCATGTGCGTGAAGTTAAGGGAAACCTTCTCACTGGCCGGTAACCTTATCAGGTAGATGCACTGGCGATTGTGGGCGTAGTCATTGGGCCAGTTGGGGGAGATGATGATGCCCTCACTGTCAGTGAAGGTACCACCACAACCAGGGTCACCTGGAAACCACATACACCTGGATGAGGACTGTACCTGTGCATGTCAGGACACGAAGCATGAGGCTGACAACACTGAGGAGGTCAATATGTTGTAGAGATGAGGTTCAGTCCTCAGAGAGAGATACTGACACCATGATCTATATGAAACCTTCAGGTACAGCTCTACTGCACCATGAACGGATGAGTTGGACCAGATCCAGGTGACTCTCCTCAGACTCTGAGTGAACCCTCAGAACAGACTTCAGAGACCATGAGACCACTAATGGATCAGTTTGATATAAACATCTTTAGCTATTCACCAAACCTGACATGAAACTCTAAGACATACTGTCTGACCAGAGAGAAACTCTTCATTATTAAATATGACAGATGTTGAAGTATGACTGACTGAATCTGGAGCACATGAAAAAGTGTTGTACAGCGCCCCCTGTGGTATAAATTACCTCAGAGTCTGGATGGAAAGCTCATAATCACCCTAATTAAGAAGAGCAAGGAAATAATGCAGACGACCATCATCACATTTAGCTGCTCTGGCAAATCAGAAAACATTATGTACATAATGTAAACTTCATACAGAATCTTCTAACAGCTTCAATACCCGCACCACATCAATTCAACCAGAGAGAAAAGTTCATTTATCGACGCAACAACCTGTTTAAGTTTATATGTTGACCTAAAGCTACAGCTGTAACAGAACCATCTACAGAACCATCACTAAACATCCTCAACTGAACTGGTTTCATCTTTATCTGGTTCTATTTAGTTCTGCTGAAATTCACTCACTATCAATCAATCAATCTAAATATATTTTATACATATATATCCTGTACTTCACTGTTTTCAAACCAACTGTCTGAAAAAGCAGAAGATTTATACACATACACATATGTATATATATATCTATATATATATAGATATATATACATATATAATATACACAATGTATTATTATAGTATTAACCGTTAATTAGCGTTATCTATCTTAGTCTGTTACAAACTTTGTAAAGATGAAAATATTTCCAGAAATAACATTTGCTGAACTATTAGTATTGTTGTAGGCAAATAAATGATAAAATAAACAAACAAATCATAATCTCTTGCTCCTTATTTTACTAATATGGCGCTCGTACAACTGTTGTATAAAAGCAATATCTGAGGGAGTGATGTTGTTCTGGATATCAGCACGGCTCGATTCAGTACAACATCAAATCCTCGAGTATGATATGGCTAAATTAAAAGTTGTGGGAGACAGTGTCATTCATGGATTGTGTTACATTGTGTTACACTGTGTTACATTGTTTTACATTGTGTGTACTTCTTGTGTGCACAGGTTCTCACTTGGTGATGTTGTGTATGTGATGTGGAAGCCTTGGTCAGAGACACTGGAGTCAGAGTGGAAGTGGATCCAAGCAGCTGGACCGGTGGTCCTCAGGGGGGCAGGGGCTCCAGTACTGCAGTACTTCCCCAGAACAGGGTCTTCAGGAAGAAGACCGTCCCGGATCTACAACATGTGGCCACACAACACAATCAATACAACAACAGTAGGAGTTTCAAGATTGTGTTACAGAACTTAAGATCATTGTCCTCGTTGACACACAGACACAGACACACACAGACACACACAGACACAGACACACACAGACACACACAGACACACACAGACACAGACACACACACACACACACACACACACACACACACACACACACACACACACACACACACACACACACACACACACACTGATTGAACCTGTGATGAAGGGATGGTTACAGAGAGGTGAGAGGAGCACACACACACTCTATGAATATATGAATACATGGATATGTGAATATATGCATATATCTATATATTGATGTATGGATATACTGTATGAAAACACGTCTGACCTCCAGGAAATCAAAGGTGCAGTCAGGGTGATGCTCCAGACTCAGAGTCCCAAAAGCGAAGGTAATGAGCAGGCTTGGCTCCACTGTCACCGTCCAATAGCAGTCCCGGCTCGGTGGGTAGTTTCCAGGGTAACCAGGTGAGTTAATGTTGCCATAGGGAGCAGTCAGCTGGTCTCCACACACTGATGGGGGGAGATGAATAGTGACTTGAAGACAGTGGATTCTGGTTAAAACCAACAACCCCAGATCAGTGTCTAACAGCGCTGGCGGCAGCTGCCTGCAGTGTGTCTCAGTCTGAACATAGTTTCAGAATCAAAAAGAGAAGTCTTTAAGTTTTTAATTAGCTTGAATTAATCTAAGGATTACTCTAGACCAGAATGAAACACCTGTACCTGGGTCCTGAGACTGCCAGGCCACCGTGAAGCCACCTGCATTGACAGAGTGGTCGGAGCGGAACCAGAAGTACAGGGCATTGTGGGAGCTGAAAAGCTCCTGAGGGTTGTTCTGGCCGCAGTACTTCCCGATCATGTAAGCAGAGGCACTGTCGCCATCATGGATCTGAAGGAAGTCGAAGTTACAGTTGGTGCTGCTCTCCAGGTGGAAGAAGGGAAAAGTGATACGCAGAATCTGCAGAGGAGAGAACAGAGTGAGACGACCTGTGATGACATCATTACATCCACTGACAAAGCTCCGCCTCAGCTCGTCCTGAACACCTGTACAGACAGAAGCTGGACCACACCTGAGCTCAAGGACCAGGAGGTTCCAGTGGGCTGATCCTGGACTAGATGATCCCAGTAATGTCTACAACACTGTTACTGCTCTGAGTCACTGATGAGTTCAGCTGAGACAGACATGTGGACTCTACCTGTCCACTATGGTACAGACTGTCACTCACCTTGTTGGGCTCGATGCGGATCACCCAGGCACAGCTGACCTGGTGGTCATATTCATCATGACCTGGGGTGTTGGGATAACTGAAGGAGCCTGCAGGGCCAGACAGGTAACCTCCACACTCTGCAACACACACACACACAGGTAACCTCCACACTCTGAAACACACACACACACACAGTTAACCTCCACACTCTGAAACACACACACACACAGTTAACCTCCACACTCTGCAACACACACACACACA
>NW_019525361.1:44358-45270 GCF_002814215.2 Seriola lalandi dorsalis
CAGAGATTCACGTCATGGTCATCTTCATCAAGATGTTCATGAGTGAGACTCACTGTGGTGCTCAGACTGTTGGTCCTAGCTGTTCTCTACACACACACCGTTTATCAAAGTATCTTGTGTGTGTGTCTGTGTGTGCGTCAGTATCAATGTGTGTGTGTGTGTATCAGTGTGTGTGTGTCAGTCTGTGAGTCTGTATCAATGTGTGTGTGTGTGTCAGTCTGTGAGTGTGTATCAGTGTGTCTGTATCAGTATGTGTGCGTGTGTGTGTGTGTGTGTGTCAGTCTGTGAGTGTATCAGTGTGTCTGTATCAGTATGTGTGCGTGTGTGTGTGTGTGTGTGTCAGTGTGTGTGTGTGTCAGTCTGTGAGTGTATCAGTGTGTTGAGTTCTGAGGTTTATCAGTCATGAAATAGACTAATCACCTTACAAAGTCTCTCATGTTTATAATATTATAAAATATAAAAATGATAATTTACAAGATGAATCATTGTTTTGGAGCCTCAGTGTCTGGATCAACACAGTGGTCTCACTAATGAATGAGGAGGCTGTCTTCTTTAAGACCTCTGAGCCTAATCTTTACAGCTGTGTCCAAACTGGTCACACCAGGACCTGAACCCAGGACTGGAATCCCCACAGTCCGGTCTGAACTCAGCGAGATGTTGAAGTGGAGGCTGAGCTGTGAGGTGAAGGGTCAGTGTGAGGTCACCTCTCTGACCAGGTGAGTGTTACCTGTGGCAGCGTTGAGGGAGATGTAGCTGGCAGAGAATCCCTCTGTGGACAAACTGGAGTCTGTCACAAACAGCAGAGTCAGCTGATTGTCAATGCTAGTGATGGAGGGAGGCACTGAACGCCCACAGTACCTGGACACAACACAACAGACACACACACACACACACACACACACACACACACAC
>NW_019525361.1:45521-61122 GCF_002814215.2 Seriola lalandi dorsalis
ACACACAGTTAACCTCCACACTCTGAAACACACACACACAGGTAACCTCCACACTCTGAAACACACACACACAAGTAACCTCCACACTCTGTAATATACACACACACACACACACACACACACACCCCAAGGGGCCTTGTGTCCCGACAGTACCTTGCTGTGGGGTCTGGCAGAGTGGGCCGGTCCACTGGGCCGAGCAGGTACATGTGAATCCATTGGTGCCGTCGGTGCAGGTCCCCCCGTTCTGACAGGGGTTACTGGAACACTCGTTGATGTTGTGGTCACAGTTGACCCCCTCCCAGCCAGGGTTACAGGTACAGGTGTATCCGGGGGTTGAGGTGGTGGCCTAGGACAGGCAGACAGTCGGATTATTAAACACAAACACTGTGAATCTGAAACACTGTTAACATGTTTATGTTTATTCACTGATATGGTTGTATAAAATCTGTGTTGGTGTTCACACACACACACACACACACACACACACTCACACTCACCACACACTGTCCGTTGACACAGGGGTTGTTGGTCTGACAGATGTTGCTGGTCTGGGTGCAGCCTGTTGGTCCGTAACCGTTCCCTACGTAGCCTGGGGGACAGGTACAGACGGGGAAGCTGGAGGCTGGAGGGGCGACAAAATAACACACAGTCATCAAGATACATACTGCACAAACAACAACACAAAAAACAACAACACAAACAACAGTAACAAGACAAACAACAACAACAATAAGACAAACAACAACAACAACACAGGAAACAGTCTGTTGTCTGAACACATGGGAATGGGTTTTCTTTGGACCAAGTGCAGCTCATGAAGTTTATCAATACTTTTATCGGGAGGTGATTATTATAAACTGTAGGTTTGATTTACTCTGTGTCTGTCTGTGTTTATATAAAGTTATATTTGAATTAAATCAAAGGTTCAGTTACTTTTTCCACCGTGAACATTTACTGCGTGTGTTCAATAAAAAGATGGAAGATGATCATTGTTTGTGACTGTGATGAAGATCAGAATTTATGACCAGGTGTGATTCAGTAATATAACCAGGCGTTGTTCTTACCTGGGCTGGAGGAGCAGGTAGCCAATGGGTGACAGCCTCCATTGTTGACGGAGCAGATATTGCTCTGGGTGCATGTTCTCCCATCCCCCTCATAACCTGCACAAATAAAGAGCTGACATCCACCTGTCTCTACAGCAGGTTGACACCACACGTACCAACAGCCACATTCACCACCTGGGTATCCAGGTGTTACCTTCTCTGGTGCTCTTCCACACCTCATAGACTTGTAGTCACAGTCATACCTGGGGGGCAGGAGCCACAGTGGAAGGAGCCCATGGTGTTCAGGCATTGAACCATGGGAGCAGTGGAGCAGCCACCATTATTGGTCGAACATTCATCCACATCCTGACAGCTGTACCCGTTCCCCTGCCAGCCTGAGACACACAGGTGATGAAAACTGGTGTCCACGTGTTCAGGCTGTAAATACAGTCTATTACATTGTGACTCCTCCATGTGTATTAACCACCTCTACACGTTTATTCATGTGACCAAAGTTGTTTTAGTGAGAGTGTGTTGTGACCTATGACTCATTAAAGAACCTGAACCTCTGCTGTGTAGACACACACACACACACACACACACACACACACACACACACACTCACACTGGGCTCTGGTTCTTGTGTGTGTGTGTGTGTGTGTGTGTGTGTGTTACCAGCAGGACAGGCTCCACAGTAGAAGGAGCCCTGGGTGTTGTAGCAGGGAACCACAGGGTTGGCGGAGCAGGGCTTGTTGGGCAGGTCACACTCATTAACATCAGCTACACAGGCTGCGTTCCCGGCTGGAGCCTCCCAGCCGCTCTCACAGATACACTGGTACTTTGGCTGTTTGTTGGGAAGAAGGTAAAACTGTCAATCGACCAGGTCTGTAGTAAAATAGAGTCATGGACAGGAAGAAGGGAGGAGCTCTGTGACCACATCAGTCCAGGTCACACTGATCAATATCAGATCAATTTATTCCCTTCTTCTTCTTCTGTTTCCTCTCATCATAACATCAGTGTGTTGTTGTTTCTTTACACCTTCACTGCCCATCATTAATTCATCCTTGTGAAAACCTCCATTAGTCTTAAATAAAATCATATCATTAGTTTAACCCTGAAAAACAAATCAATCATTTGTTTAGTAAAAACCACCTTCATGAATCTAATAACCTTCACCCTCTGTTGAGATGATATTGTTCTGCTATACATACAGTATATATATATATACACTGAATGTGTAAAGTGGTTACCTGTCCAGGTGTAACCCGGTCTGCATCAATACATGTGCCGTGCACACACAGGCCCTGCCCTGCGTTCCTGCAGTCATCATACCTCACAGTGCAGAGGGGCCCGGACCACTCAGGAGGACAGGTACAGCTGCAGACACACAACCGCCACGTATAAAACTGATCACTAACCACAGATCATCAATACTTCCTCACACACATATCTCATCACTTCCCTCTGTGGGTGTCAGGTCATACAGGAAGTTTCCTATTCAGGATGGCAGTGACTTTAATTAATTATAAGTATGGACATATATTTTATTAAACAATTTCATTGTTGTATTTCGATAAATCTGTATATGCACTGACACATACTGCACACTGGTTAAAAGGAAGTGATAAAACCTCTAGGACTAAACCTGCAGACCAGGACCAGACAGGATCCACCTGGTCCTGGATTAAATGAAACGTGAAGCTTTAAGACGTACGTGAAGGATCCGGGGGTGTTGACACAGGTGGCTCCGTTCTGACACTGCTGAGATGTTCCTGAATACACCTGACACTCATTCAGATCTGTGGCACAGTTTGGACCCTGGTCCACAGAGCAGGAAGTAAAGAGGGACACACAGACACCAGGTCAGGTCACACCAGAGGAGAGTACTGACTGTAGATGAGCACACTATGGTCAGACTAACCCTAACTCTCTGTTAATGTTAATGTTAATGAAAATAAAGTCACTGTGAACTGTTTCTGTATTAAACCCAGATTTAGCCCTGACTTGGACCAGGACCTGTGAGTCTGAACAGAACCATAAACTGGTTTAATGATGTTGATGATCTGTGAGATCAGATATGAAACAAACTGAACGTTTTACTGAGACGTTTAGAGTCAATGTGTCAGTGAACAAAATTTCTTCATGATGTAATTGTTGTTGTTAAGTTCTAAATGAAGTTCTATGCTGATCCCTCAACAGACTGTGAATCATGTCAAACTGCTGTGGGACCTGAGACAAAAACCTGAGGGGACTTCTAGTGGACACGTAAACCAAAGACTTTTCTGTGACAGACAGAGGAGCTCACAGTTACTGTGAGACTGACTCTGATTATCTGTGTCTCTGAAACATGAAAACTCTCAGGTTATAATCTGTTTTCATCGTCTATCTGGTTAGCATGCTAACTCTGGTAGAAGAAGAGTTAACACTGGTGTTTGTTGAAGACAGCTGTTGATGAGTAACGCCTGGTCAGTAAACAGCTGCTAATGCTAACGTTAGCTATGTAGCAATAGCAACACTTACAAACAGCTCCTTTGATCAAATCAGAAAAGAAAGTAAATATTCCAGCAACAGAGAAGAATATACTGCAGTCTGTCGTATCATTAACATCAGCTGGTATTGATTACTATTAATCCATAGTCAATAGTGATAACAGCAGTAGAGAACTCACAGCCCAGTTGCTGGGACACACACAGTGATAAGAGTCGAGCAGGTTCAGACATGTTCCTCCGTTCTGACAGGGGTTACTGCTGCAGGACTCCCTGTGGACCACCTGCAGGAGGACACGGGACACGTGAGTGGACCAGTCAGTCCACAACACACAGCTGATAGATAGATAGATAGATAGATAGATAGATAGATAGATAGATAGATACTTTATTTATCCTATAGGGGAAAATCCTGTTTTTTTTTTATTTAAATGTCTCACCTGTTCAAGTGTAGTCACTTTGTTTTCCAGTGTTGACACCTGGAGAGAAGCATGGTGTTCACCAAAATAAGAGCTTTTATTATAAACACATGATGTCTGTTTGGTTCCATCAAAATAAAACGTTATATTGATTATTAGACATGTTCATAATGATCTTGTTACAATGTGATTTAATGTGGATTGTGTTTTTAAGGTCTTGAACAGAGGCTGGTGGAGACCTACCCTGGTGTCCAGCTGATTCAGCTTGTTGGTGACATCAGGAGGAACTCCACCTCCATGAGACTTAATGTCATCTATCTCATCTTTGTTGGTCTTGATCTGAGATCAGGACACACACACACACACACACACACAACATTTATCCTTCATGTTTTCTTGTTTTATGTTATTTGGGTTGAATTTGGACAAAGTTTTCATCAGTTATTATTAATCCAGCTAATCAAAACATCCCATGTTCCTCCTGACCTGCACTCTATATTTTAATTAATATGTGACTGCTCTTAACTCTGTGATGTTTGACACATTTCAATAATTCATACAAGTCCCTCCTAATGAGTCACAGTTCATCCATCTGTCACATGACTGCATGTTTGAATGTCTGCTTTGAATCTGTTTCCTGGATCCAAAGAGTCTGAGGAGTTGAATCAAGATGGAAGATACTTCAGTTCTGACAGCTGACAAGTGTGTGACAGGTGAGAAGACCCAGGTATTTAACCTCAGTGAAATGTTGATATCAGTTGGTTGTTGGAGCTCCTGGCAGTTGTTGGAGTCACCTGAGGTCAAGTGTGAATTGTTGTGAGTCTGGAAGGAAAGGGTGAAGGACTGTGGTGAACCTGTTCCTGGTCTTTGGTCCTGTCAAATTGCTGTGTGTGCTTCCTGACATGTTAATGATTCGTGGTCTCATGTGAGCAGCAGTAGCTCTCAGCTGATAAGATGTCATAAAGAGACAGTTAGAGAGACAGCATGAAGATTCCTGAGTGTTTGATAATTAGTTTACAGAGGTGATGATGCTGATGAGCTGAGAAACAAGCAGGTCAACACTCAGAATAAATACCTGGAAACAGGTAGAGGAAGGTGACTGAGAGGAACATGTGACTAAGGACGTGTTCATTCAGAAAGTTCAGACTCTTCACCTTTTACACATCTAAAATCGTTTTCATCAATTTAGACATTTTCTATTTATGTATTAAAAGGAGAGACTGAAATATCACATCGACAGAAGTATTCAGACTCTCTCAACTCTGTCAGTGATCACAGCCTCTGGTCTTCTTGGGTCTGAACATCTGGATTTGTAGATTTCCTGTCTTTCTTCAGATCCTCTCAGACTCTGCCCTGTTGATGTAGACTGTGGTGGACAGATGTTTTCAGGTCTCTCCAGATGTTGGACTGGGTTCAGGTAAGGCTCAGTCACAGAGTTGTCTCTAAGCCTCTCGTCTGTTGTCTTGGCTCTGTGAACCTGCAGTCCAGAGGCTCTGTCTGGACCCTCTGACATGAAGTCCAGATCAGTGGAGCTGCAGTGATGGTTGTTCTTCTGGAAGTTTCTCTAGAGCTCAGAAACCATCAGAACCTGGTTCTGAGGTCTCAGTTAGTCGAGGTCCAGGTCTAGAAGAGTCTGTCAGATGGAGGCCACTGTGCCTCGACACAATCCTGTCTCTGAGCTCTGCTCACAGGTGTGTGTCCACAGGTGGACTCGAGTCAAGGTGTAGAAACATCTCAGAGATGATCCAGAGAAAGGGAGGAACCTGAGCTGAACTTACAGAGTCGCAGTAAAGTATCTAAATACTTATGTCAATGTGCAGTTTCAGCTTCTCCTGTTGTTGTTGTTGCTGTTGTTGATGATCTTTGGTATACAGTACACAGGGGACAGGTGTCTCTATGGTGGAACAGACTGGTTTGGCTGTATTTTCTGTTTGACAGAACGTTATTTTATTATTGTGAGATTATTGTACAGATGATGAGACAGGTGTGCTGTAGTACAGATGTGCAATAGTACAGATGTGCTGGAGTACAGTTGTACAGAAAATCAGTTTACTCTCTCTGCTTGTTGTAACCATGACGTCAGTCCTGACACATGGACCACCTGACCAGTGTGACCTGATGAACCTGTGTCCTGTTGTGTTCCTGTTGGTCTCTGGTGGTCTGGACTCACCTGACTCAGGAGCTGGGTCAGGTCTTCATCACCCACTTTGACCCGGCCTGACGCTGAGGTCTGGAACCGGATGTCTTTGTTGTTCCCAGTAGTGAAGACCAGGTGACCATCATCTGACAGCATACGAGGCCTGAGGAGTCACATGACCAACATCCAGTCAGTACTCAGATCAGTCAGGGTCAGAGGGTCAGTCAGGATCAGTCAGGGTCACAGGGTCAGTCAGGGTCAGTTAGGATCGCACAGGGTAAATCAAGGTCACAGTCAGGATCAGTCAGGGTCACAGGGTAAGTCAGGGTCAGTTAGGCTCGCAGTCAAGATCAGTCAAGATCACGGTCAGGATCAGTCAGGATCACAGTCAAGATCAGTCAGAGTCACAGGGTCAGTCAAGGTCACACTCAGGATCAGTCAGGATCACAGTCAAGATCAGTCAGAGTCACAGGGTCAGTCAAGGTCACACTCAGGATCAGTCAGGGTCAGAGGGTCAGTCAGGATCAGTCAGGGTCACAGGGTCAGTCAGGGTCAGTTAGGATCGCAGTCAAGATCAGTCAAGATCACAGTCAAGATCACAGTCAGGATCAGAGTCAAGATCACAGTCAGGATCAGTCAGAATCACAGTCAAGATCAGTCAGGATCAGTCAGGATCACAGTCAAGATCAGTCAGGGTCACAGGGTCAGTCAGGATCACAGTGTAAACCAGGTTCATGGTTTTATAATCTGTAGTTATTTTCCTCTGTCATTAGTGAGTTTTCATTGTGAAACAGTAGACGCTGTTAGCTCATTAATAAACATGAATAAATAGTAATAAGCACTAATACACATTAAAACATGTTAATATACATTAAAACCTGATTCTAGATGATCTGAAGACCTGGCCGTAAACGACTCTGGCTCAGCTGCGTGTCTCTGAGATTATCAGATGATTTAAGTTCATATTGAAGACATCACTGTCAGAGGAGAAACATGATCGGCCTATCACACTGATCGATAACTGTAGAACTCACTGATCGATGCTGACCCTCCTCTGGTCCCTCGGCTCTCCTTGCAGTCCCAGCAGGAGGAAGAGGAGGATGAAGAGCAGTGTCCTGGCCATAGGGAAAGACGTGCTGCCTGGACACTCCACACAGCTTTACTGGGGTGTGATGTGCTGCCTCTCTAAAGATCACTGCTCAGACTTTGACCTGACACTGGAGCCATAAAGAGCATCACATTTAACTAAAGTGGAGTTTATCACATGACTGTGGCAGATCAGTAACCTGCTGCCTGTGTGTCTGTTTAATAACATCTTTCTGTAGGAGGTCCCTGAAGGTATCATTACAATATCATACATATTTATCACAGTCACATGATCAACACTTACGTTACCTTCAGAAAATATCACCTGTTTTTACTGAAGTCAAACCAACAGACTGAGACTGAAGAGAGTGAACGGCTTTCTGATGGAAAACTTTAAAACTCGACAGGTTTAAATACATTCAATTTAACAAAGGTTGTTAATATGAGCAGGAGTATATTAATTAACATGGTCCTAACAAACATCTAATTACTATAGATTTAACAAACTAATAATGAATTCTGAATAAATTACAAAATTATTTCAATGATTTATTTCAATGAAGTTAAACATGAAAGAAATGAACCATCATTATTTTATTTTACTTGTCGGGTTTATGATACTATGTTATATTTTAGTCAATCTTCATCATCATCAGATTTCCATGTCACTGATGTGTACAGACAGACTGTAGTCACAGTAGGCAGGATGAAGATGATGATATATGAAGGCAGGTAGGTAGTATTTTCAGTTCTGCTCATTCAGACTTGAACATTAGTCCATGATAAAAACCAAATGTACAAACTCTTTATGTCCCGACACTGTGTCACCTGTCTCCATAAACACACACACACACACACACACACACACACACACACACACACAGTTAGTGATCTGAAATCATGTGAGACAATAAAATGAACAACCGGACATGTTTTTATGGTGGAAATACCACTGACACTGTTAGAGGACAGTTCAGAAGAATCCAGACCAGCTCCCACACTGAAGTGGTTTTGACTGACCCCTCAGAATCCTGTTTGTTAAAGTCTTGTCCTACAGGTAACGGTAACAGGAACTCTTCCCTGTTTAAGACTTTGTTCATCCATCCATCCATTCATTCATTCATCCATCCATCCATCACTGTAACTGACTGGCAGCTCCAGTTCTTGGTTTTTGCAGGTGTCAACTGTGAGAAAACAAAGGGTTAAAGTGACCCTGGTCATTGTTGATTCAACTTAATATCTGATGTAAAAAGAACTTGATTGTTCTTGTAGCTATCAACTTGGACTCTTTATAAAGCTGTGTATTTTGATATTCGGTCTGAGACTCAGTGTGAAACTCAGTCTTTATAACCTTGATTTTGTTCTAGAAGTTTCTGCTCTGACTAAAACCACAGACCAGCAGGAACTGACTCACCTGCTCCATCCACTGGAGGGAGCAGGTGAGCAGCTCTGTGTCTCAGAGCCGCTTCACTGGTTTGTGTGAGTGAATCTCACACTTTATCTCACTGTTGCCAGGCAACCAATTAGTTTTATCATGTGTTCATTATTAATGTTTAATTAACTTATTTAGATCTAATAAATATCTTCTTGTCACTGAGATAGAAACAAAGTGGGAGTTCACTTCTTCTGATTATGAGACATTTCCTTCAACAGAAGGTGGAGCCCCAGAGTTCTGCTACACAAACAAACAAACAAAAAAACAATTGTACTTTAAAAGTCATTTTAGGTCTTTATTTCAAACAGTAGAAAACTATTACCAAGCTGTAGAAACAGTTGGTACTGTTCCCTGAAGTTTCTGTAACTTACTCTGTTCACTGGTGATGTCACTGATGTTATTGTGATGTCACTGAGGTATCTTTGACCAACATTTGACCAGTTCACATCCACTAACACTGGGCAGGCAGCAGTCTGTCATATAGTCCACAGAGACTAATAAACAGTCTCCTCCTCTTGTTGCTACGAGACGAGCAGCTGTAGCAGTCTGGACACCACCACAACATTCAGACTGTTTCCTAGAGTTCTGTACTGCTGCAAGGTGGAGACTCCCTCTGGAAACACTGCGGAGATCCATCCCATAATATCATTACAATATCACATACAGCTCAATATCACATTTAAAAAAACATCAGTCTGTCTGACTGACTGACTGTTGTAACAGCCGACTGACTGTTGTAACATCAGTCTGACTGACTGACTGTTGTAACAGATGGATGACTGTTGTAACAGATGAGTGGCTGACTGACTGTTGTAACAGATGACTGACTGACTGTTGTAACAGCCGACTGACTGACTTACTGAAGCTCTGGGGGAAGCCCATCAGATTGGCCACTTCTCTGGGAGTAAAGTAACGAAGTTTCAGCTTCAGCAGCTGCTGCACTTTCTCTTCTTCAGAGACCTGATCCAGACCAGCAAACACACTCTCCATCTGCAGAGCACGCACACACACACACACGTTTCTATTTTTTTTTTTTTTTTTGGGGGGGGGGGGGCAGGTTGGACAGTGGCAGGTGGACTGAAGTCAAACTGACCTGTGTTTCTGTGCAGCCCTGCAGCACTGAGCCAGTTCCCTCCACATAGCGTCCATATCTGAGGACAGAACATGTCCACACAGTCAATCACTAATGATCATTGATCAGTGACTGAACACAGACACAATAGGAGGTTCACCACCAGCACTCAGATCAGAGGGAGACCTGACCTGGACCAGAACAACAGTCCAGACTCTGATGTCTCTCTCACACACACACACACACACACACACACACACACACACACACACACAGAGACACACACACACACAGAGACACACACACACAGAGACACACACACACACACAGACACACAGACACACACACACACACACACACACAAACACGAAGGTGTACCCACCCCTTGGTGAAGCAGACGGACCTCCTGCAGGTGGGCTGAACGATGTCCAGCAGCAGAGCGTATCTCAGCAGGGTTCTGGGAGGGAGGAGGTGCTGCTCCAGGTCCCCCTCCCTCTGAGGCTCCAGGAAGTCCTGAATCTGCCTGATGGACAGATCCTGGTTCTGGCTCCTCTTCCTCTGGGCATCAGCTGCTGTCTCCAGTTTGTACAGGACCTGACCCTCCCTCACTTCCTCTTCTGACTGACAGCTACCTGGGCAGGTAGGACTCAACACTGTGGGCTGCTCAGAGGAATCAGCCTCAGCAAAGTGTGGGAAGACATCTGGAAGCTGTATACACACTCTGTCAGAGGTTGATGATTGTGAGTGCTGATGTCATCATCAAACAAACAAACAGACGTCAGTTCATCCACTTCACAAAAACATGCCTGACAATTATCCAGAGGAACTGCTTCAACTTTTTACATCACCGACAACTGGCTGACTAAGTCACCTGTGACATTGCCTGTGACATCCCCTCTGACCTCGCCTGTGACCTCACCTCTGACCTCGCCTGTGACCTCACCTCTGACCTTGCCTGTGACCTCACCTCTGACCTTGCCTGTGTACTGAAGCTTGTTGACATCTTAGCGATGAGGAAATAGCGCAGTCTGGAGTTTGGGATCCCGACCTGGATTTGAGAGATAAAGTGATGATTGTTAAAACTTATAATAACTTTGTATAAGCTCCACAGCACAGGTAACCACTGGTAACGGGTAACCACAAGTGACAGGTGACCACAGGTGACAGGTGACCACAGGTGACAGGTGACCACAGGTTTAATCATACAGAGTGAGTTTGTCTTACACTTGTGGGTGAGACCATGAACTCCTGGAAACTGTATCCACATCCTGTCAGTGTCTTCACCAACAGTTCTCTGAGAGAAGAAGATGAACGTGAGGACAGACTCACCTGTGTTTAAAACCACCGCAGTGTATTTATAATACAACATGTTAACATGGTGACACTGTGTTTTGGTGACACGGTGACACGGTGACACAGTGTTATGGTGACCTTTCAGGTCTATTACAGTTTTTCTCAGTCGCTTTGGTACATTTCTCGAATCATCCTCGACATTTGCAAAACAGTAAGTGAATTTCTCAAAACAATTCGTACAAACAGCAAAACACCATGGATTACCTGCAAAAGCCAGTCTCTTGCTCAAAATCCTTAGTTCATCTCTCAAAAGTAAATATCTGTGTCAATGAACATGTCACTGCCATCAGAAGACAAGTTCTTGTGTTATTGTTTACGGATAAGACAGTCAAATTGCTTAGTCGTGTTGTCAATATAACAGTGTACTCTGGAGGGATGTTCTGATGTAAACTATGGCTAAAGTTTTGATGACACGTATTGTAAATTGTAAGTTACACCTTAGTGTATGTGGGAGATTGATTGCAAGAGACTGGACAAGATTCACATTTACGCTTTTACTGCTTGTACTGTAATTTGTTGACAGACCATGTGATTGTGATACAGAAAGGTCTCTTCTGCCTCTTCCTCTGTTTTGCCTCCCAACTCCTCCTCCACACAGCCTCACTCCTCTTCCTCTTCTTCTTCTCTCTGGCTGTTGACCCCGTCCAATTCCTTGTTCTTCCATTGTGAGACATTTAACATTGTGTTGTGCTCCGGCTATATATATATATATATACTTGCCAGTTGATGGTTCATGAGATGCACCTTTGAGCTATCTCAGAAAACTGGTTGATCATTTGCTGATCTAATGCTTCACACATTTCCCTTCGTTAGAGAAAGTCAAGATTCACCTGGGAGCAATTTACCAATTCAGGACAGATTTAGAAAAATAAGTCAAATGGAAATGTATAGACATATGTTTGACATATTATGACAACTTGTTCAACCATTTTGCATGTAAAGACTTATGCGATGAACTAATGCCTAAATGTTGTGGGGGGTGAGACTATTCACAGAGACCCATTATAATACATTTTGATCAACATGACATAAGCAATTGATAATGTAGGAAACAGCAGAGAATTGAACATAATCATTTGCATGGATGTACCAAAGCATTTGCAACTTGTTCAAAGAAATGAGAAACTGCTTTTTTGATTTGCACAAGTGACACAATGATGTGAAGATTGAACAAGTAGTTTTGAGAATTTCAATTCTGATCTGAGAAACGAACCAAAGTGACAGAGAAAAACTGTAACAGACCCTTGCTGTCTCCATCGTTACCTGGCAGCGGAGCTCTCAAAGCCTTTCACATTCTCCAGCAGGATGAAGCGAGGCAGCCTGTGAAGCCTGGACAGAGGAGGAGAATGTGACAGAGCTTAGTGACATCTCCACCTACAGAGCACCACTATCCTGCCTCACCTTCACTGTGGAGAAATGTCAGTGACAGATTGCTGGCCTCTGATTGGAGGACTGAACAAAACAGAAATTGAGCTGCTTCCTGAACGGGATGGGAGTGATGAAAATGTTTTCATGGGTGGTTTTAGCAGCAGCATCACAAACAACATGCAGCATCTAAACAAAGTGCTCACACATGAAGGCACAGGAAATGCTAGCAGCTATATATAGATAGTTATTACATTGTAAAAAAAGAACTCTGAACTCTGTCAAACTGATTCACATCTTAAAATAACTTTTACTGTGGAGATGAGAACCTCGGCAGAAGGTCAAGGACGTAGAGGAAGCTCTTTGTTCTGGGGTCACTGATGTCACCCTGAAGTCCGATCCTGTATCGACACAAAAACAAAAACCTTTAAAAATAATAAAAGACATTTAATACAGTGATTCAAAAACAAGCTGCTATGATGACAAACTGATATTGAGGTGTTCAACGCTACATGATTCTACAAACGTAGACTAGAATCATCTCCTCCACCACTCAGACTAGTTTCAGTTTAAATCCCTGTTTATCCAGAGTCATAGAAAATATTAACCAATTGTTTGTTTTCTGAGGTCACCTTGACCTTGACCTTTGATCTTTAGCCACCAAAATCAAGTCAATTTGTTCTCGAGTTCAAGCTGATGTTTGTACCTAATTTGAAGAAGTTCCTTCAAGGTGTTACAAGATATTGCGTTGACAAGGCCAAAACTGTTTTGTGAGGTCACCACACCCGTGACCTTTGACCCCAAAATCTAATCAGTGCATCATTGAGTCCAAGTGAATGTTTGTGACAAATTTGTTTAGTTCTGTTGAGGCATTTCCGAGATATGGAGTCCATGAGAATGTGACGTACATATGGATGGATGGATGGATGGACGACCAGAAAACAACATGGCTGCTGCTCTGGCTGTCGCCGTCATGGAGGAATGAAAAAAGACCAGAGGGACGTAAACACCAGACTGAACTTCATCACCTGCTAATGTTTTACATCACACTTCTTTGGGCTGTCTAGTCTGCAGCTTCATGTGTTTTATATATACAGAAGAGAGACGTCATGTTAGTGCAGGCACATAATATAGAGCTAACATTAAATACTGTGGCACAGCCTGTCCAGTGGCTCGCAGTGCAGGTGAGCTAACAGAGTCACAGGTGAGCAGGAAACCATGACAGTGAATGAAAGCTTCATGTCCTCTATGCCTAATTCATACATATGGTCAACTTATATTGTCTCATTCAGCTGTTACATGTGTACGGAGAGAAAAGTACATCGTTTGACTGAGGTGAGACCCACCTGGTGAATGGCTGGCAGGGAGGGCTCATCAAAATCATGTCAAAAGACAATTTATTGAAGTCATCCAGTGCTATGCCCTGAAAGGAAAACAAACAAACAAACAAACAAACAAGAACATGAAGTTTTTCTAATGTAAACATCAGTGTTTTATCTGGATGATACTTAACTGATTGTGTTGAATATATTTTGATGTCAATGAAAAGATAATGAAGTAAGAGTGACTTAATGATTAACAGTTAGTGCATGAAGAATTAGCACAGACTAGTATGATGATTGATGTGTCTTATTTACACTGTCTCAGTTACTGTGTAGAGCTGTGGTGCTGCCCCTGGACTCTGGCTCTCATGGTTTTATAATGGATAGAGTGTGGTTCGTACAGAGGCTGGTCAATACATAGATATAACATCAACCCTTCTGGAATTCAGATCATTTGGTAGCACGTCAGTTAGGAAATGAAGTGAATTAACGTCCCATAACTGCTGCTCAATAAGTGTGATCACACAGAGCCAATGTGACCTGATCACTTGTTCATGGTGGAGTTCATCATTACATCATCATGGGTCATGTGGTGTTAAACAGTACACCAGTATATGATCTGTCACCCACCTCTATGGTCTTGTTCCAGAGGGGCGTGTCAGGGAAATTGTGCCTGTAGATCTGATTGGCCGTGGTGTTTATGTCGATGGCAGCCACTACATGGCCAGGTATGCCGCTCTCTTCAGGAAGAGAAAAGAGATACAGATTTCCGAACTTGATCCAGACAGTATTTCATTAAACAGCAAACCCCTGTGTATAAACCTGCATGACTCATAACTGGTTTTATGATCTGATCTAATTTTCAAACAGGTCCACTAACAGGGTTAGACTCAGAGTTAACTCATGGACACAGTCCAGGCTCCTGGCTCCAGCTCTGCTGGAATTTGAGTTACATGCTAACAGGTAGCTATATATGAGGATGAAGCAGACCTTCCACACCTTTCGGATGAGCAATTATGGTCTGGTGTTCACATATCGCTGATGGTTGTCTCCAGTGTTCAGGATGATTCCCATTTCACTGACCTAGTGCCTCACTCTCAGGTCACATGTATCTGACTTCCTGTCAGATACATGTGACTAAAGCAAAGTCTCTGTAATTCTGAAGAGCAGCAAGTTAAATGTAATGAGTTAAATCAAAAGTGAAGTTTTAACCACCTAACCTCCTGGACTGAGTCTAGAAACAGCCACCTGCTCTAGTCTAGACCAGTTAGACTGAGGTGCCATCAGTGCATCAACAACAATTTATAAGTGGAGGATCGGGACAGGAAGTGATAATTAGAAGAAAGGCTGTTTCACATTTGAAATTATATGTATAAAAACATTAGGCATCTAAAATGGTCGCCGATGTCAGCCTACAAGGTCATCTTATAAAAGAGACTCCTAACAATGTGAGTGGTTTAATTAAACCTGGTTAAACAATGTTAAACCTGCAGCATCTTTAAAGTCCAACAACTGAAACAGTTCTGTTCACTGCGCCACCAGCTGCTGTAGTCACAACGTTACACAGGAACGAATCAACTGAACTTCAACACATCATTTAACCCACAGTATCTGAACCTGACTGTTGTACCTGAGTGAATGTTGTTATCTGAGCTAACAACACTAGCTACTGCACCACCAGCATCTTTCCCGCTCTGCATCCGCTTTCTCAAACAGTCTGGACCCTGCAGTTATAAAGTTAAACACGGTGTACTACTACTACTACTACTACTACTACTACTACTATTAATAATAACAACAACAATAACAACTTTGTGGACTGCTGTTGTTAGCTCGCTTGTCATGCTAGCTTCAATAAGCTTACTGCTGCCGCCGCCCCCCCC
>NW_019525361.1:61142-74033 GCF_002814215.2 Seriola lalandi dorsalis
TTTCTGGACCATGTTCTGGACACACCACGAGAATAAAGTTCGGCAGACGGGTTTTGGTGGCGGCACCGTGAGTGGACAGGAAGTCACTGGTTCACATGGAAACACACTGATACGAAACACCAGTGTGACTGCTGAGTATGTGGCTCGGTTCTCTGCTCCAAAAAAAGAATTTTGTCAGTTGGTCCAATAAAATAAAGCAAACTACGGTCAGTATCTAACGAGCAGCTCACCCTTCAGCGCATAATGCATCCCTCCTATCCCACTGTAGAGCTCCAGCACCCGGACACACTCCATGGCACATTATTGTCGTCCGTCCGTCCGTCCGTCCGTCCGTACTTCCGCCTTTTTCCTTCTTCTTCTTCTTCGGGGGTTTTACAGCAGTTGACGTCCATTATGTAGCTCTACTGCCTCCTTCCGGTTTCACCCATCCACTACAGTCTTATAGCCGAAGATACATTCTCCCCTCCGCCGTGTCCCCACACTCAAGCACATCCTGGTCCCCGTAGTCTTGTCTCATAGCTCTTCTCTACATCACAATAACTAACACATTATAGAGCAGTTCATGAGACTGTCCATATAACAGTAATTAATAATATAAAAAATAATCATTACCATTGAACCACACCTTCCCCCACCCTTTCTGCTATAAGAAGGGGAATGGCCATTGGAGTCTGTAGATCCAGTCTGCTACTCACTGGTTGGCAGCAGAGGAGGGAAACTAGTGTGAGCAGGACTGTCTGGAAAATTCTGTCCATAAAAACCCAACTTCTTCTAGACATTTCCTGCTGCATCATCCAAAGGAGAGTCACACATGGTTTTTCATTCTGCCTCTTCTAAAAAAGAAACAGGCCTTCGTGCCTCTACAGTCTAGTCTAGTGTGTTCAGTGAAACTGGTTAAGACTAGAGGAATACCAGGCAGATTTTAGGTCTGACTGTCCTCCTGAACTGAGACTCAAATCCTGTAGTGTGACGGATTTACTGTCGTACTACTGTTGTGAGTATTAAATTAACTATCTATATGTAGAAGTTTGTCTGTGCAGCAGTTTACATGTTATATTTAACTGCAGTGGCACTTGGACCATGTCCTGGTTGTTTCATTGTCCAGTCTACATCGAAGTAAATGTCTGACACCCTGTGAATCCGTTTTCTATGTCAGTGTTTTAAAGAGCTGGATCAGACTCACTCTGTAAAGTGGATGTTGTTTGAGTGAGTGGATTTCATTCTATAAAACTGATTAACTGTGTGTTAGTGATGGACGTGTTCATCTCAGCACAGGTCTGTGTTAGTGCACTGTGAGTTTCTGTCTCCTCATTCGTTTCAGTCACATGCTTCATATACGTCATGATTGATTCCTTCATTTCTTTCTAGTGCACTTTGTCACATTTTGCTTTTCTGATCTGATTCTAATGCACAAATTGAAAATGCTCATAAAACAGGTGAAACCTGTGACTCTGGAAAATGAACAGACGTGTGGACGCCCTGACTCTTTGACACCCTGATGCCCTGAAGCTGCTGTGCTGCAGTTCAGCCTGAACAGGGAGTGTGTGAATAGCAGCTGGTATCAGTTGATTCAGGTCCACAGGTGTACAGGTGTGTGGGGGCTATGTTTGCCCTGAGGGACAGACGTGACAGTCAGTGACCACCTACACTGCTTCAAGCTAAACTTGGTCACACTAGGCTGAGTCAGAGTATTTAGAATGCAGGGATATGACTATTTCCTGGAGGCCCTAAGTGTAAATCACACCGTGTGTCACATGACCTGTAATATGTTGGAACATGTGAGGAATTCACTTCATCTTAATGTACAGGAGGCAAGTTTGACATCCACATTCCGCATTTACAGTTTATTTACAGGTGACATGAAGCTCCTGCATGAGAGTCAAACTTCCAGCTGCAGCTCATCACAATTAAATTGACGAGTAAATTAATGCAGAAACGTAAATGTTTTTATGACACTGGTTCACCTCATGTTTGACCCTGAGGAGGAGACACTGTGTCTCTACCTTTAACAGCTGTAGTCAGTCTCCATATGAACGTCTGTATATGTGACCTCTCTGCTCTTCATGGAGCAGCTCAGCTCTCATCAATAAGACCTCAGGCTCTCTCAGAAGATAATGCCATTTGTCTTCTCCTGTCACTTGTTCCAGCGTGACTGTACTCTACGCCCATTAAACATCCAGCTGACACTCAGAGGTCAAAGTGTCACAGCTCCAGCTTCACAAAGTGTATTTTCTGCCCACAAAGAGAGACACATTTCTCTGGTTCGTTCAGGCTGCTGTGGCAGTCAGAAGAAAAAGCATGAATATAATAAAATCCAAAATAGTTCAGCATCAGAAATAAACTTACATCCTCGGGGTGTTTTGTAGCGTAGTGGTCTAAGCAGGCGCCCCATGTGTAGAGGCTACAGTCCTCGCTGCAGTCGGCCCCGGTTCGAATCCCGAATCGAACGGCCTTTCGCTGCATGTCATTCCCCGTTTCCTGTCACTCTCCACTATACTGTCCATTAAAGGCATAAAAAGCCCAAAAAATATACTTAAAAAAAGAAATAAACTTACATCCTCTTTATCTGAATGAGCTGCTTCATCTCCTCTAACACGGAGACTGTTTTAGTTTCAGGCGCTCTGAATTTTAAATCAATGAACATGAAGGAGTACTGGATCGTACCAGGTCTGCACTGGTCCAACATCTACATCTTCATCTTCATCTTCCTCATCAGACAGGTGATGTTTGGAAGAAGCTGACAGTTTCAGTGTTGTCAGATAAAAGACCAGTCGTGCAGACTGACTGGAACAGGGGGGTTAGGGGGGTTGGGGGGTATTCCATCAACATCCCTCTGCGCTTACTTGAAAAGTTAGAATTAATGTCAACTTTCACCTCAGGCTCAAGCCGTTCCTTTAACAAGATTTAGCTGAGGTTTGTCAACGTCAACTCAAACCAAGCTTGGATTAGCCCACACCTGTTGATTGTGGAAAAGAAGATGATGCCACAGAAAGAAAAGAAGAGCCGTCTTCTTCTCAGCAGAGGAGCAAACCCTGCTGATTAGGGTCACCACCTGACCTGTATAATACGTGATTAATGTAATTATTACAGTAAACTGGACTGGGCCCTGAACACGGATGTCATCTAACGGAAGGGGCATAGCCGACTCTTTTTCCTCAGGTCGTTTGATGTCTGTAGTGAAATGTTGCACCTGTTTCATCCGTCAGTGGTGGACTGGACTACTCTATCTATCTATCTATCTATCTATCTATCTATCTATCTATCTATCTATCTATCTATCTATCTATCTATCTATCTATCTAATGTCAAGTAAAACGAGGTTGCTGAAGGTTAAGATAGTTATTTATTTAATAAATCATAAATATGATTAATAGCCTACATTATTAATATGACAATGCACAATTTAAAACCTCTACATAAATAACCATATTAATCTATCCTGTATAATTCATAAACATAAAGCTGCACATTCAAAGAAAACTTGTTTTTACAAGCTAAGGAATATTCTCTCCTTTGAGAGGGGGTCGACCCTAGTTTATGAACATGGACATGAAGAAAGTGAAGCAAAAACAGTGAGTTACTGTAAGCTTGACAGTTAGCATGCTATAGAGCAGGCTAGTTCAGCAGTATCAGTTACCATGGTTACTGAGCAGGGAATCCTATAAGGCACAGTGATGGAGCAGAACTCTGACTTATATTAGTGAGACTTAAAATAAAACAGGATTCTCCTTTATCTGCCTTGATGGAATATTTTATTTTGTTACTTCATATTTGAAAACTGGTTGACAAATAAAGATTATTATTATTACAAAGATGGACCAGTGACTTTGTCCCTGGGATGATAAAGGCCTGAACTGAAGGTCTGTGCTGTATTTTGTCTGTCAGTATGTCTCGACTCTGTTCCACAAGGACTTTCTGAAATAACAATAACAACAACAAAAAAATGCGAATAATAATAATAATAATAATAATTATTATTATTATTATTATAAAAGTCATATAAAATAAAATAAAGTGTAAACTCAGACTGGTTTATGGTCTTCTTACAGGAGAGTCTGTCTATATGAAGGTAACTGAACTTCTCTCATCTGAAGAAAACAAAGCAACAAAAACCAACAGGACAAACTGCTTACAGCTGATTTTACATTGATGCTATGGAAGAAACAGGAAAGTGTTGTTGTCTCATCAGAGCGCTGAAGCTCAGGCTGTAGCTGTCTGATCAAACACTGCCCTCTGCTGGTGCTGGAGAAAACACACAATTCATCTGTAATGGATCAGCGACAGTCAGTGATGGAATTATGGAACTTTATCACTGTGGTTTTAATGAACTGATGTTTTCCAATAAATGTTATTTATTTCTTGCCAAATCCCTGATGTCTGTGTGGTAAATGCACACTGTCTGTCTCCTCTCGTCCATGTGACGTGTCCTATAATCAGCTGTAATGTTTGGACTGATTTTAACAGATTGTTTGTGCACATTTTACAATTTTAGGCCTGGTGTGTCTCCTTTATGAGGTCGACTCTTTTTGTCATGTGTTTTATTCCTGTACTCGTTCAAGTATCGTTTGGACTCAAATCTCTGTATTAGTCCTGAAAGAGATCAGGTCCTGGTCCCTATCACAGATTTCCTGTAAATACTCGTGCTCATTTACTCATGTTTATTTACTTATGTCTATCTACTCATGTTTATTTACTTATGTCTATCTACTCATGTTTATTTACTCATATATATATATATATATATATAATGTACACAAAGGAAGAACAGGATATGGAGTTAAACATCCCATACCGGCTGAGCTGAAGAAGCCATACCGTGGATGCAGAGCCGCGGCTAAGCTAAAAGCTAGGAGATGGAGATATAAGCCTTTTCTACCATCGATCCTCATGGGAAATGTCAACTCCCTGGCTAACAAGTGTGATGAACTGGAGGCAGCAAGCATATCATGAGTTTAAAGGAGAACTGGTTAAATGACAATACTCCTGACCGATTTACCCGGCTTCACTGCAGTACGAACGGACAGAGATGCAAGAGCAAGTGGGAAGAATAAAGGTGGAGGACTGGTTCTGCTTGTGAACAATAGATCACATCACAGTGAAGGAGATGATCTGCTGTCAGGATATTGAACTGTTGGCAGTTGGTCTTAGACTGTACTATGTACAGAGTTCTCTCACATCATTGCCATTGTTGTTTAACTTCAACCACGAGCAGAGCCTGCAGTCGCATGTGACATCATTCACAAAGCTGTTGTAAGAGTACAGACCCAGAAGCCTGATGCATTCATTACAGTATCTTGGGATTTTAACCATTTCACTCTCACCTGATTGGCTTCCCTCAGTATGTTGACTGTCCCACAAGGGAAAATAAGACACTGGATGTTGTATGCAAATGTCAAGGAGGCCTACACTGCTTCAGCTCAACCATCACTTGGCAGATCAGATCATAATCTGTTTTTTCTTCAGCCTTCCTACAAGCCCTGTGTACCCCGGAGTCCAGTGAGTGTCTAAAAGACTGTTTTGAGTGCACAGATTAGAATGTCCTGATGGAGTCACAGGAAAATGATAAAAGCAAGGACTCTGACCTTTATAGAATGGTTGAATGTACCACGGAATATATAAACCTCTGTATGGACACTGTAATACCAGCAAGGACTGTACACCTGGATCACCAGTTACATCAAGACCCTCCTCAACCAGGAGGGAGAAGCTCAGGTGTGTGCAACATGAGCTGAAGAGGAGATTAAAGCAGGTGAAGGAGGACTACAAAAAGAATGTAGAGAGGAAGCTGCAGCACAACAACACCATGTCTTTTACTCATGTTTATTGACTTATGTTTATTTGCTTATGTTTATTTTATTATGTTTTTTACTCATCTTAATTTACTTATATTGTTAAAGTTGTTTTTTAAAAAAAAGAACACCACACACTGTGGTCACACCCCACGGTTTCTAGAGAGATATGATTGACAGTGTATCAGACCAATAGAAGAGCAGCGGAGCCACACCACGCGGAAACCCCGCCCCTTGAACGTTTACATTTACCGTAACCCGGAGCAACTGAGAAGCGCGAAAACAAGAAACATGCAGCACAAAGTGAGTTTAGATTGAAACAACTTTATTTGTATTTACACTGTAACTCTAGAGAGATCTTGGCTTTTTGTGACGTTGTCTCGGAGGTGGAGCTGAACACATCGAGGAACCGGAAGTATCCTAATATGGAAGAGTGTCTCTCACATAAACTTCCGGTAGGGTGTGAGCTTGAAGCGGAGGATCCGTGTGGAATTAAAAAACTGAACATTTCGCTCTTTTCGTCCGTTTACAGACGGAAAAGCTCTTTAATTCTGTCTCGGTTTGTCCGGTAGCTGGACGCTGCTCGGTGGTTGTCGCTGTGTCACGTCATAGAGCGTTAACGACTTTTCTAACTCCCGCTGTGCTGAGCTCCGTGTCCTCACAAGATGTCCAAGTCTCTGAAGAAGATTGTGGAGGAGAGTCGGGACAAGAACCTGCCCGAGGTGGAGATGTGTGACAGAGGCATTTCTAACATGCTGGACATCCCGGGATTGTGTAAGTCTGAGGGGTTGATGACGTCACCACAGAAACATGTAAACTCTATCAATGTATTGGTGACGTCACCACTGTGTCAGTGTGTTATCAGAGACAGTAGAGAAACAAGACACTTCATTTCCGATTATTTCCTGTATCTGTGTGACGTGGGTTTCCCCACCTCCACGCCCCTTTAGGAGACCAGCAGCAGGTCTGAGTTTATTCATTCCAATGGGCGAAGTGAACGAGATCACAGATTATCACAGATTATTTCACTCTATAGTCACCGAAATAGATATTGGATCCATTTTACACAAGCCACACGTCTTCAGAACATTCTGACATCAAAATGACATTTCAACAGATCAGGAGAAAATTTACTTTATTGGAGACCTGCCTCTGTCTCAGTGCCATACTCTCGCGAGATCTGCCAATTACCGACAATGTTTGCCAACCGATAACCAGATGTTTAGATGGACCAGAGTTATTTTTGGATTGATTAACTTATATGTGAAACCATGGATTAAACTTTAAAAACTTAAATACATCTTGTTTCTTTGCTTAACAACTGCTAAAACAGAGTAATAGCCTATTAAACGGACATTACTTTGTACTGGGCTGATCAGATGTCGTAAGTAGATTAAAAACAGTGGCAAAAAAGGTGCAAATTTGTACTGTATCCGTTGTGTCGTCCATTGTTGTATTCTTTTGGCAAGGACAAGTAATCCATAAATTAGTGTTAAAAATGCCAGAGCTTTGTGCAGCAACAGGCTGTAATAACCAGAAAAACATACCTCTCTGCACCCTTTGGGAAAGAAAAGACAGATAAGTCTAGACAAGGATTGATTTTAATATTAGTTACTGTCACATTTTATGTCAGTTGCCTTCGCTTGTGGGAGGGGTTGGGGGACAACACCCACTTAAGTGACCGGAACTGTGACCCATTTCATACCATTGGCGCTGCCTATAATGCGGTGTCTTCTGTATAGAGGATCTTTGGTTTGTTTACTGCATCTTTAACCAGACCTGCAGGTAATAACACCAAACTGTTTCCTGTCGTTTCAGTCACTCTGTCCAACATCACTCAGCTGGTCCTCAGCCACAACAAGCTGACAGGTAAGAAACTCCCATCATCCTCTGCTCTCTCTACACCAGCTCAACAGCAGGAGGAGTCTGTGGTTGTGTATGAAATCATTCCTCCCCCCTCACTCCCCAGGCAGAGGACGACACACTGAGCTCATCGGTAACATGAAAAAACACTTTCAGGCCCTCGGGTAATTTTCTCCGCACCGTTTTGTCTTTCAACGCAAGCGCAGTGCATGATGGTATATATTGTTTGGTTAGTGACCATCAGTTGTACACTACTTTTCACAATGCATTGTGGGATACTATGAGTCCACTATATAGGGTATAATAATTTTCACTATACATTATTTACACTATACAGCACTACAAAATGGCAAACTCCTTACATAGTGACTATAGAGGGAGGAGGGACTGATTTCGGACACAGCCTGTATGTCTTTTGCATCTCATCATGTGATCTAAATTTGGAGCTGGCTGGTAGATGAGGGGAGACCATAACCCCTGTCTAGTCTCTGGAGTCTGGGGGGACCAGCAGAGAACTCATGGTTAGACAGTCTGGCCCTGCAGCCACATCAGAGAGTCCCACTGGGATTCTTATGTTGTCCCTGTTGATCTATCAGGGTCCATCCTGGATCTGCAGAACATCCTCATACAAACACCAGGTGACACATGACTGATGTTTCACCCCCTGTGCCAGGTGCACTGAGACACTGAGATCCAGTCTGTTGTAAATATGGTAGCTCAGGTCTTCTGTCATAGCCTCTGTATTTCCTGTGGAACAGGAAGTGTGTAAACAGAAACAGCTGATTGGAGTTAAATGATGTCATGGTGTTTTGCTCCAGCAGAGGTCGCCACAGATCCATCAACACACACAGCAACATGTGTTTGATCAGTGTAATAAAACCATGTGAATATTGACCCTGAAGACTAATTGTTATTAATTATAAAATGTGTTGTAAACGACATGATTAGAATATCATGTCAGTGAGGTCAGTTTCCTTATTTTCCAGGAAATCAGAGCTTGTGTGGAATGTGAAAATGATGAAAAGATTACAAACACTTCTCTCTGCTGAGATATTTATAACCAACATCAGACAGAAGTGAGGAGAACATGATAGTCCCCCCTGCAGGCTGCTCAGGAACAGCTGCCCTCCCCTGTAGACCTAGTCTACAGCTCTGGTCTCCACAGGTGGGTGAGCTCATGTGGTCTACACCTAGAGAATGCTACACGTCTGAACCCCAGAGCGGTAAGGTGAACTGATCTGGTGGCTCTGTTCTGCTGTGGGGGGGCTTTTTACTGCCATGGTCTGCTGGGTCCACTTGTCCCCCTACTGCAGATCAATACAAAGTTGTTGTAAGTGATCGCCTTTATCCTGATGGGAGGGGTCTCTGCAGGAGTATTAAGTATTAAGATGATGTGAATCATCAGGACCTTGCCCCTAAAGAAAAAACTAAAAAACCTGAATATTATATTTATGTTATTGACTCGTTAACCTGCACTGGTCTCAGCCCCTCTGCTTCCTGTTTAACGTGTGTGTGTCTTAGCCCCTCCCCTTACACACAGCTGGGGGGAGACAGGTCAACAACTCCTAACATCAAGTCCAATAACATCAGGAGTCAGAAACCGGTAAAACCAAAGGTAGACAGACGTCTACCCCAAACGTCTGAAAGTCAGGTGAAAGGTGAGGACGCTCACAGCTCTGCTGCTGGTTGCCATGGAGTCCCCGCTCTACAGCTGTCAGCCGGGGAGAGACACTGTCACAGGTGGTGAAGGTGGCTGTTCCCCATCACACACCAGCACTGAATATCACTGTCGTCACGAAGAGCTGCAGGACTGTCCTCAAACACACCACATACACCCTGCTAATCACACTGACACACTCTTCATTAAACTGTAGGTTTGTCCACCTGAAGACCAGGGCCCGTATTCACAAAGCATTTTATGTTACCAGTAAGAGTTCTCCTAAGTCATGAAAACATTCACCTGTCCTAGCCGAGCTAACTAAAGCTAACTGGCAGCCTATTAGCCACAGCCTGTTGTAGCTGTACCTGTTGTAATGTAGCTGTCCTGGACACTGTACAACAATGTCTACTGTAAAGGAAGCATCCAATACAACCTGTGTGTTGATGGTGTTTTGTTTTCCTGTTTACAAATCCTTCCTCCTCCTTTGGAGGTGCAATCATTTTTCCATATGTTCCATCTCTGGCTCTGATCACAGCAGGTAGACCGACCATGAAGCTGCTGTATTTCTCTGTAGTTGTTGAACATCTAAAGGAAGTCGTATGAACTGTCCTGTGATGTCAGAGTGCATTTATTGTTTGGTGAATTGATCGGCTTTTCTCTAACGCAGCGTTGCCAATCACCTAATTTCCATTGATCTGGTTGTTTCAGTAGGAGATGTTATTACATCATCACAAACTCCACAGCGATCATTATTCCCTCTGACTGAGTCGTATCTTTTCAGTGATTCAGCATCATGTAATGTTTCCAGAAAACTCCCATGTGGAGTGACGGCAGCTCTTTAAGATTCTTTGTGATTTGGTCTTAGTGAGTTAGGAGTCCTCTCCACTGCTGCTCACCTCTCCCAGACTGAGGAGCTACTTCTAGCACTAAGTGGCTTTGTGAATTATTCTTAGTCAGAAGAATAGTCCTAAAGTTAGGACTGACTCCCATGACGCCCATTATTTATAGGAGTTTCTCCTAAATCAGCGAGTTAAGCCGTAAGATGCTTTGTGAATATGGGCTCAGATGTGTGTTCCTCAGAGACAGAGAGGACAAATGAAACAAAGTCAAAGAGAGAGACAGTCTGTAGAGACTGACACACCACAGACCGTCTGTAACTGTCTGTGTGTCTTCTGTCTTCTGACTGACCTGACTTCCTGAGCTTTCTCTTACTTTTCATGGCAGTCCTCCCCTCAGTAGCACAGTGTTTAAATTTGTACTGTATGTATTTTATGTATACACACACACACATACACATACACACACACAGGTCCAGCTGATACAGTATCAGTATGCTCAGACCTCAGCTCTCCAGCACTGATCCTCGTGGCAGGATTCAGGTCAGGGCCTGGTTTCCTCTCTCTCTGCTGTGTCTCTTCTTCCATTGATCAGCCTGATAATCCAATAAACTTCCTGCTTCCTGTATCAGCCCATTGATCAGTGTGGTACTCTGTGGCCACAGACCACAGGGAGTCAAACTGTAGATGGTGGACAGAGAAACTGCTCTGTGTGCTGTTCAAACTGAAACATGTAGAAGCAGCTAATGATGTTATTAATTACAGGTTTGTCAGAGCAGCTAATTAACTTGAGCTGGTTGTCTGGAACTGGGGCTGTTGATGGGCGCTAACACTCACTGTGATTCAGAGATGAGAAGTGTGGAGAAGTGTGTGTGTCTAATGTGCATGTGATTCGTGTTGCAGCGGTTCCCGCTAACATCTCTGAGCTGAAGAACCTGGAGGTTCTCAACATGTTCAACAACCAGATCGAGGAGCTGCCGACCCAGATCAGCAGCCTGCAGAAGCTGAAACACCTCAACCTGGGGTACACACACACACACACACACACACATGCTATCTTAATATCTGATCAGCATAACACACAAAACAGTTAAATAATAATAATAATAATAATAATAGTAATAATAAAATTATTTAGTAATATAAAAGTAAAGTTTGATTTCAGGTTTGACTTTTAATTCCTGGTTTCACATATTTAAATTTCTTTTTTATCTGGTTGGTTGACGTTTGCAGCAGTGCGTCAGTTGGCAGTGTCTGAGTCCGCCCCTAACTCCCAGCAAATCCACAAATGGTCAAAGAGGTGTGGTGTGGGTGGAGCTGAGATTTCGGTGCATACACTCACCCACCTGTCACTCAAAGAGGCCACGCCCTCAGTTCTCCATAACTGTAGTCCTTAATAGAATGTAAACAGGTGAGTTATATAAACAGGTATCATGAAGGAGTAAATTAGCTCTAGAGACCAAAACAGTGTTTGTACCAGGCTGTAAACATGTTTATTTCTTCTGAAAAGTTGGACATTTTAACATGGGAGTCTATGGGGACTGACTCACTGTTCTTCACTCTAGTGGCCATTAGAGGAACTGCTTCAGTCTGGAGGTTGGAGCTAAGGTGAAACTTATGTGACACAGAGACAGGAAATGATTCTTAGTGTACCATAACCATCACACCTGAATACCTAACCCCCACCCCTGCCCCCACCCTAAACCTAATTCTAACTCTAGACCCAAGTCATGACCCTCACACAGCTATTTAAACCAGTGGGGTCCAGTATTTTGGTCCCCACAAAGCTGTCGGACCCCACAAGTATAGAAGGCTCATGGTTTTTAGACCTCATGAATATAGTAAATCATGGCCACAGACAAACACTTCACACCCCTCAGTCACTCCTCACTCTATCTCTCTCGACAGAGACTAAGTCAGCCCCTGAGGCGGTTCAGCTCGGATCTGAATACAGAACTTATTCTGAACCTTTGAGCCTTGATTTGGTTAATGGGGCTGTGACAGGAAGAAACCACTACCCTGGGTCAGAGGTCTGACCAAGGGTCTCATGTCTTAGCTCTGACCAGAGGTTTTACCAGATGTCTGACCACTAACCTCAGTAAGAGTCGTTCTTCATTTTTTGTGTGTAACACAATAAATGAAGTTCCCAATTAAATGTTAGTGTGTTTCTACATGTAACGGACTGGTTAGTGTGTTTCTGTAGGTAACAGAATTGATAGTGTGTTTCTGTAGGTAACATACTGGTTAGTGTGTTTCTGTAGGTAACAGACTGGTTAGTGTGTTTCTGTAGGTAACATACTGGTTAGTGTGTTTCTACAGGTAACATACTGGTTAGTGTGTTTCTGTAGGTAACAGACTGGTTAGTGTGTTTCTACAGGTAACATACTGGTTAGTGTGTTTCTGTAGGTAACAGACTGGTTAGTGTGTTTCTGTAGGTAACAGACTGGTTAGTGTGTTTCTGTAGGTAACAGACTGGTTAGTGTGTTTCTGTAGGTAACAGACTGGTTAGTGTGTTTCTGTAGGTAACAGACTGGTTAGTGTGTTTCTACAGGTAACATACTGGTTAGTGTGTTTCTACAGGTAACAGACTGGTTAGTGTGTTTCTGTAGGTAACAGACTGGTTAGTGTGTTTCTGTAGGTAACATACTGGTTAGTGTGTTTCTGTAGGTAACAGACTGGTTAGTGTGTTTCTACAGGTAACAGACTGGTTAGTGTGTTTCTACAGGTAACAGACTGGTTAGTG
>NW_019525361.1:74506-76209 GCF_002814215.2 Seriola lalandi dorsalis
TTTCTGTAGGTAACATACTGGTTAGTGTGTTTCTGTAGGTAACAGACTGGTTAGTGTGTTTCTACAGGTAACAGACTGGTTAGTGTGTTTCTACAGGTAACAGACTGGTTAGTGTGTTTCTACAGGTAACAGACTGGTTAGTGTGTTTCTACAGGTAACAGACTGGTTAGTGTGTTTCTACAGGTAACAGACTGGTGAGGCAGCTCCTCACCTGGCGGCTCGACATGGTTCATGTGTGTTAGGAGGAGAGTGCAAGGTGCTGGTGACAGGAGGATTAGGAGGCCGGCCCTGGTGTGTATTGATCCGCAGACAAACATCGTCTGATGGTGTAAGCTGCAGACTGGGATTCAGTCTGTGCATTCACTTACATGGTCTGTTTATTTTTCTGACGTGTGCTCCATCTCATTTGTCAAATAAATAATAGAAATGAAATAGAAGAGTCGTCACTTTGACCTGGAAGTCACTTACATGCACAGGTACACATGTGCATCACATCCTCCCTGTCTTCTCTCCCATCTGTCCAGACCCACCTGGTTACTGACACATACCACAAACCTGACTGTGAGTGGAAACATGGATTTAGATTCAATAGTCAGACATTTTACATGATTTTTAATTGATAGTTGTAGATTAGAACAAATAAATACTGTTCATTTTAATTCCAGTGTGGTGCAGTAATCTAAGAAACATCAGTAGCTCTTAATACACACCTGCAGAACAGGTTTTCATCCATATTAAAGGTCCATATAGTCCAATCTGTTATTTGATTATAAAGCAGGTCTAAGTTCTATAACAATGCTATGGAAGTATCAAAGCCTCAGTCCACAGAGAAATGCACACATGTTGTTTTAAGGTTCAGTTTCTGAATACAAGCTGTCGCAACAAAGCAGTCTCCGCCCTCAGGCACGCCCAAAGCCCCACCATCTAACCATGCAGGATTTGGTTTCTCTGAGTATTTTACCTGAAATCTGCTATTGGATTGTTTTTCAAATGACCTTTTCAGTTTTAAAGTATATATTTTTGGGGGGCTTTTGTGCCTTTATTGGACAGGATACAGCTAGAATAGCTGAGAGGAGTGCCTCGGGGCGGATCTATTAATATTCCTTCGGGCATATTATTATTCTTCCGCCAAATTTTGGCGTGTAACTCGTCCCGCAGTTTTGAGAAAACCCCGGTAATATATACATCAAAACATGCGTCTTGATCCCGAAAGGGGTGCTATGACTTTTGGTGTTAAAATTCCAATTTTTCCCAAAGTTATTCCCAAAATACTGGGAATAAATAATGCCTTAGGAATGCATTGGAATTTTCTTTAGAAACCCACAAAATTTCACCTTTTTTCTGAGTCACCCAGCTCTCTCATACCTGCACGTAGAAATGTGATTCAAACTATAAAACTGAGGAAAACTTCTGCTCTCTCAAAAACACAACAACTGTTTTTACATAACATGTAAACTTTTCAAACTGTGAGCACTCAAAGGAGGAGTGTAAATCACTTTTTCTTCAAAGTTAGAGTGACAGCGTCAGTTGGCTAGAGTGCGTGAAGCAGTAAAAAATAACCTTTATTTTTATTTTTAACTCGAGCTCGCGGCCAAACCGTAAAAAGGAGACAAATAATTCTTTCTGAAAATGTAGACATAGTTGTTGGGATTCATAAAATGTAACTTTGACAGGCAGGGTCTGCACAAAATTTAAACGGGGGT
>NW_019525361.1:76229-78591 GCF_002814215.2 Seriola lalandi dorsalis
TCTCATAATTTGCAGTTGTTTGAAGCCATGTAGAAGCCAAATTCTGGGCAGATTTTCACATTGCCATGGCAACGGCAGCTCCTGACCTGTGTGCGTGCGTGCGTGTGCCTAGCAACTAGATAGACAACTCTCCAAGCTCTGCTAGCTTTACATTAGCCGCATGTTAGGTCTTAAATGACATTTAGTTAGGTCTTAAATATGTAAGTCCATTTACTGCTTCCTTCGTAGCTTTTTGTTTTGTTAAAAGAGTGAATGAAGTTGTGACGGTCTCCGCTGAGACAGAGGAGAGGAGAAGCTACTAGCCCTCTCTCACTGTCACTTCTAGTCGCGTTGCTCTCCTCCCCAGTAATGCTAAATTTAGCACAGAAAAAAACATAATAGTGGTAATTTAAATAGCGGTTCATGGGATTTATTAACCCTCAGGGGTCCCTCTGTCCTTTTTTGGACATTTTCTTCACTTTTCTTTTTTGATTTGCTGATCATTTTGGCTGTTACAGCTGAATGTATGGATTTCTACAAGAAAGTGTCTTTTTTGACATATTTTTAAAATCTAATGTCAGTTACTGTTACAGGTCTATTATACACTGGTAACACATTTTGTATCCTCTGGGGTTCCTCGCGTCCAAAAAAGGACACACAAAGAAAATGCTATAAAATCATCATATATCAATATTTTTTTCTGCTTTTTTTGCATACATCTCTTAAACCACTTCAGTTCTGCTCAAACCTAACAAATGTTTATAATTTTTCAGGATTTTAACCCTTTCAATGCCAGTTTGAAGACATGTTGCCTCTTGTTTTATTAAAAAAACAAGACAGAATATGAGATATTTCCCACATAATACATGAGGAGGGATGTGACATTGTTTTATATCAGAGTCTTTTATATCAAGACATTTCTCAAAACCAGAATATGATCAGGGTGACGTTTGAACACTGGAAATAAATCATGTACTCATCCTGGCAGTAGCCCCCGTGGCACTCAAAATTTCCCTGGAATTTTCTAGTTATTATTATTATTCTTATTTAGGTTTGCTTGAAATTCTACCAACTTCCATTGAAAAGTGAATGGATGGCTCAAGCGTGTGTGTGTGTGTGTGTGTGTGTGTGTGTGTGTGTGTGTGTGTGTGTGTGTGTGAACAGGATGAACCGTCTGAGCAGTTTACCCCGAGGGTTCGGTTCGCTGCCAGCTCTGGAGGTGTTAGACCTCACCTACAACAACCTGAACCAGAGTTCCCTGCCCGGGAACTTCTTCTATCTCAGTGAGTTAGACACACACACACACACACACACACACACACACACACACACACACGCTAACACAGATGCTTCTTTTGCAGCCACCCTTCGTGCTCTCTACCTGAGTGACAATGACTTCGAGGTCCTGCCTGTTGACATCGGGAAGCTGACCAAGTTACAAATAGTAAGTTCATGAACTTAGTTAGCTTAGCTGTGGTTGGTAACTAGTCATTACATGAGTTACTCTCTTTACTAATCTGTTGTGATGTATTGTAGTCATAAGTTTGATTGTAGAATCCAGACAATGAAGAGGCTCATTACTCCACACTGACTCAGGACCAGTGTTACTCCACCTCACTTGAGTCTAATGTGCTTTAAGTTTTTGATCAACAACAACATCACAGATAATGGGACAGTGCATGTTGAATGTGTGTGTCCTCTCTTTCCTCCTGTCCAGTTGAGTCTGAGGGATAACGATCTGACCTCGTTGCCTAAAGAGATCGGGGACTTGGCTCAACTCAAAGAGCTTCACATCCAGGGCAACAGACTGACTGTCCTCCCCCCTGAACTTGGTACTGGCCACACGCACGCACTCACACACACACACACACACACACACTGTATACACAAAATCACACACACTCTGAGGTGAAAGAGTCCTGTCAAAATCCCAAACACCTACGTATAGTAACCAGTGGCTACTGGTGTCACAGTGTCTATAATAACAGTATGTGAACTAAATGTGTGGTGGCACTTTGTTATACTGTGTATGTTTCATATATTACATCTATTACATCTGTAATATTATGACTAATGTGCAACAATAAAAATGAAATGAAGTGAAAAAAACGAATTAATATCTCAAAGGTAAAATATAATACTGCTGACAACAACAGATGATCTGATCATAGTGGTTACTAGGTGATGAGTGTGTTTCTGTCTGCAGGTAATCTGGATCTGACTGGTCCTAAACAGGTGTTTAAGGCAGAGAATAATCCCTGGGTCACTCCCATCGCAGACCAGTTTCAGCTGGGGGTCTCTCATGTCTTTGAATATGTTCGCTCAGAGACCTACAAGTAGTAAGTGCTAGCACACACACACACACACACACACACACTCTCAC
>NW_019525361.1:78611-85910 GCF_002814215.2 Seriola lalandi dorsalis
GGGGGGGGGGGGGGGGGGGGGGGGGGTGGTCAAGAAGACTGAACCTGGAACTGCTGCTGAAGGGGTCCAACAAAGAACTGGATCAAGAGGCAGTTCAATCCATTGAAAATAAAATGTGCGACACAGTAAAGTGCAGATAGTGAAGCAAGAGGCTGATATGAATTCTCTGTTCCAGACAGAGATGCTCTAAATCCTCAGTCTGGATCTTTTGCTCTGAGCCACGGTCTGGAACTGATCTCTGTTCTGTGAGGTGGTGGTGGTGGGGGGGTCCCACAGTCCATGTTATGTTTGCATACGTGTATGACTAGTGTGTGCATGTTAGTCTTTAATCTGTGTGTACGTCTCTCCATACAGTCCAACAGTTAGTGATTTGAACACACAGCTGTGATCTATTTACAAATCTAACCACAGACGTTAAAATGAGCCTTTGTTTCACATGTTAATTCTGTTACTTATTTAATAAGTGTCAAAAATGTATGAATACATCAGTAACTTCCCTTTGGCAGCTTGTAAACACTTTGAGTCTTTCTATTGATTCACTCAGTCCTGCAGATCACAGCAGACATTTAAACTACCCTCAGATTCTCAGTGATGTTCAGGTCAGGAGACTGTTCAGCTTCAGCTTCTGTTTCTGGAAGGAGTTTACAGTGAGGTAATTCATTCTTCCTCTTCATTTTCACTCTTCCTCTTAACTTCCACTCTTCCTCTTCACTCTTCTTCTTCACCTCTATCCTTCCTCTTTATGTTCATCCTTCCCTTCCATTCTTCCTCTTTACTCTTCTTCTTTACTTTCATCTTTCATCTTCACCTCTATCCTTCCTCTTTATGTTCATCCTTCTTCACTTCCATTCTTCCTCTTTACTTTCATCCTTCTTCACTTCCATTCTTTCTCTTCACTCTTCTTCACTTCCATTCTTCCTCTTTACTCTTCTTCTTTACTTTCGTCTTTCTTCTTCACCTCTATCCTACCTCTTTATGTTGATCCTTCTTCTTCACTTCCATTCTTCCTCTTTACTTTCATCCTTCTTCTTCACTTCCATCCTTCTTCACTTCCATTCTTTCTCTTAACTCTTCTTCTTGACTTCCATTCTTCCTCTTCACTCTTCTTCTTCACTTCCATTCTTCCTCTTCACTCTTCTTCTTCACTTCCATTCTTCTTCTTTACTTTCATCTTCCTTCTTCACCTCTATCCTTCCTCTTTATGTTCATCCTTCTTCTTCACTTCCATTCTTCCTCTTCACTTTCATCTTTCTTCTTCACCTCTCTCCTTCCTCTTTACGTTCATCCTTCTTCTTCACTTCCATCCTTCTTCACTTCCATTCTCCTTCTTCCTCTTCACTCTTCTTCTTCACTTCCATTCTTCCTCTTCACCTCTATCCTTCCTCTTTACTTTCATCCTTCTTTATTTCCACTCTTCCTGTTAACCTTCACTCTCTTTCTTTACTTCCACTCTTCCTCTTCACTTCCAGTCTTCCTCTTTACTTTCACTCTTCCAATCACTTCCATCCTTCTTAACTTCCACTCTTCCTCTTCACTTCCATCCTTCTTAACTTCCACTCTTCCTCTTCACTTCCACTTTTCCTCTTCACTCTTCTTCTTTACTTTCATCTTTCTTCACCTCCACTCTCTCTTCACTTCCATTCTTCCTCTTCACTTCCACTCTTCCTCTTCACTTCCATCCTTCTTAACTTCCACTCTTCCTCTTCACTCTTCTTCTTTACTTTCATCTTTCTTCACCTCCACTCTCTCTTCACTTCCATTCTTCTTCTTCACTTCCACTCTTCCTCTTCACTTCCATCCTTCTTAACTTCCATTCCTCCTCTTCACTTCCATTCTTTCTATTTACTTCCATCCTTCCCCTTCACTTCCTGAAGGACGTGTGGTTATTTTCAGTCTGTTCTGGTGATGACCCCCTCAGTCAGACACTGTATGAACAGACTGAGAACACGTGAGACTGAGAGAGATGTGTGGTTACATGTGAAGACACACACACACACACACACACACACACACACACACACACACACACACACACACACGGAGCAGCCTGTCTTTAGACAGGTGTTAAATCATTTCCCAAAGAGATCTTTGTGTCTTCACAGCTTTATTTACACCTGATTAAATGTCCTTCATCTTCCAACTCCACACACACACACACACACACACTGTCGACACCTCCAGTGTCTGTCTAATTCAGTAATAATACTACTACTACTACTAATAATAATAGTAATAATAATAATCTTCTGCTCTTCTGCTTGTCTTGTTAAAGGAATGAAAATATGTTCAGGCATTGAGTCCAAGATGTGTGTGGTAAAGATAGAGAGAGAGAGAGAATGGATGTGTTACCTGTCGTACATGTTTCATCTTGTTTCCTGACAGACTCTGTAGCTCTGACACATTAACACACTGTAGAGAGAGAAACCTCCATCTTTTATTTATTTCCTCTCTCTCTCTCATTGTCGTGTTTCAAGGTGACTTGAATACAGTAAATTTATTGATTGATTGATTGTTGGATTTCATTCATGGAGAGAACATGTTAAAGTGAAAGACAAGATGTTAAAAGAGAAAGAAAATAAAGAAGCTAAAGACATTTAACATAAAACTAAACAACACCTTAAAAACCACAGTTAAAATAAACCTGCACATTAAACAGCTGGAGTCACAGTGTGATTACAGGTGTCATTGTTAATCCGTCACCTGACACTTTAGATTCACACTGACTGATCTTTCCTGAACATCAGACACTGTCTGAGATCCTCATTGTTCTAAACTGATAGAAAGTGGTGGGTTAGGAAAACTGCTGATCTGTGATCTGCTCTCTAACACTCAGTCTAGGTCAGACTGTAATTCACCATCATCACCCAACAGTTTACATGTCATTAAAACATGAGAGATAAAAAAGGCTCTAGAACAGAACCCTGTGGAACCCTGAGGTTCTTCCTGTAGGACTTCCTGTCTTCCTGTCGTTTCTATGATGATCAAATCTGAAATTTAAAAACAACACGTAAACACAGCTGTCTAACACCTGGTGACATCTTATCCGGTCAGCTGATTATCAATAAACCCCATCAGTGATCACACAGATGATGTCAGGACACTGTTGTAATGTGGTAGACCTCACTGTGAACCAGTGGTGGTTCTAGCTTGTATGGTGTCTTGGCTTAATACCCCCTTCAGCCCCCCTTCCTCCAGCTACAACTACAGGCACACTATTCTGGACAAACTGTAACTTTTTATTAAAAAAATTATTGTTACTATTAAAAATGAAATAAATGATAAATACCAATTATATACAATCATAAATACCAAAATGAAGTAACAAGAATTGAAAGAGTCTCTGTCTGTCTGTATATGTGTGAGCGCCCGCCCCCTGACGAGATGTGGCCCATATCTAAATCGACCATTGCTGTGAACCCTGTAACTGTGAGATGTTTTCTAACTGTCTCCACATGTAGCAGCTGTTTAAACAGATGAGAGACCTCAAGAAGAATTTGAAATTAACAGCCAATTAGCTTTTCATTAGTGACTGTGTATCTGCAGACAGACTCACTCTGTGCTTTAACATACACCTGACCTAAAGGTGAGTCCACACAGGAAGCAGCTGTTTGTAGTCATCCATCCAACACAGCTGTATTCATTAAAATGGTACATCTGTCAACAGGCTGAGTGATGGAGAGGAGGAAGGGAGGATGAGAGGAATGAGGAGAATAGAATACAATAGAATAGAACTTTATTGTCCCAATGAGTCTTTGTCACAAAGACACACACACACACACACACACACACACACACACACACACACACACAGATGTTAACTAGAGGGTCCTATGGTGCTTTCACTCTCTCAGCATCAGTTCTCTCTTCACTGTGATGCGCCATCATTAACCACTAATAAAGCCAAAAGTCCATTCACTGTTAGATAAATATAAACAGACTGTACTCAGTCACTGTCATGAGTAATGATCAGCCAATCACCGCAGACTAAAGCATTTCAGACATCAGCACATAATGATCTGTGGTCCATTGATTGTTACGTCCATAACTGCGTCCTTGTCCTGTTGGAGTAGACGTGTGAGCTGGACTGTTGGACTGTGGCCTTCTACTGCATCAGCTGCAGCTCCCCTGTAACTCACTGAGAGTCACTGTGGTACAAGTCTAAAATGTTTCCTTGAGCTTGTTGAACAGATGCTGTGTGTTGTGTAGTTTGCCATGGTGCTTTTTTCAGACTGCCATTAACTTACATGTAATACTGTCTGTAAGGTGCTGGTCTGTGAACGGTCTCCGTGCTCTTTAAAGTTCTAGCTTTGGATCTCAGATCCTCTGCTGAGACAGGAAGTGGTGGGAGTGTCAGATCATAACCTCATTATAATGTGGTTTGTATAGACTGAGCTGTTAGACTATGAACTCTTCTCTGTGTTGTTGAGGAAGAGCCTGGAGGTCAAAGGTCAGCAGGAAACTGTATGCTTCTGTGTGTGGTTGACGTTGACTGTGGTGGAGGATTTCTGTGTTGTGGTTTAAGTTATGGATGAAAGTACACACACACACACACACACACACACACACACACAGACACACACCTCCCTCAGAGTCATGGCTCAGCAGGAGTTGTAACTAACTAATGATGAGGGCAGAGGGCTTCGCTGCCATTGGCTAAAAGCCTCAGTTGTTTGTCATGAATCTTAATTAGAATCTTTTCTACACTTTCCTCTCTCTTACTGCCCCCCCAACCACCCCACCCCCACCTTCCTGATCGTCTCCTCTCCTCCTCCCTTCCTCATTGTCTCCTCTCCTTCCCCCTTCTCTCTTCCTCATCCCCCCCTCCCCCCTCCTTCTTCTCCTTCCTCTTAATGTTTCTCTGTAAGATACTAAATTGCTTGGCAGTTCTAGTGAAGATGAGGTGGCTGAGAGAGGAAGGCCCCCATCAGATCAATGGCCTTTGGCCTCCCTGCACATTTATCAGACACACACTCACACATACATATTTCTAACTTTGTAACACACACACACGCACATGGATGGTAAAAAGAAAAGAAAATACCAACTTTCTATTTCTTTACACATGCACACACACACACACACACACACACACACACACACACACACACACAGAACTTTGCTGTGATTAATTAAGCCGTGAGGAATAGTAGAACTCCATAAAGACATCATCAGAAATCTGAATCCATTCGCCGCTCTTCTTCTGCATTTAATTGGCCCTAACAGTTCATCACTGGAGCTGCACTTGAACACACACACACACACACACACACACACACACACACACACACACACACACACACACACACACACGCACACATGTATGGGAGATGAAAGGGGACGTGGAGGACGAGGCTCATGAACATATGCTTATGTGATTATTTACTGAAACTCTGCATGTGTCTCGTCTCCCACACCCACACACACACACACACACACACACACACACACACACACAGCTGTGTGTGTGTAATATTAATATTCTTTCTGTCAGTGCTTCCACGGCTCTCATGTATAGGAAGTCTCTGTGTTGTAGCCTGTGAGGAGAACGATGCTGAGCATGTGCAGAATGATCATTTGACTGTTATCGCCAAACACACAGCTACCATCATTGATCTCACTAAACTTTCAGGCTCAGTGTGTTTCCTTTGTGGTGGTGAGTGGGCAGACCCAGTCACCACTGTATCCTTAAATATATCTATTTGAGCAGGTCCACATCTTGGACAACTAGGTATCGCAACAGCAGCTGGACAAACCACATAAACGTATAGTTGGTTGTATATGACTCAGACCTAAAACTTTCAAGATGAACTGTAGGATGTGTGGTTGTCCTTGTGTGTTGATATGGAGAGTGGAAAAGAGAGAGAACAAAGAGGCTGCTTCCTTAACACCCCTGATTCCCAGCCTTTGCAGTCTCTCAGCCCCCAGCCTTTTCCAGAGTCTCCTAACCGTCTGTCCACAACTGAAGGCTTGGGTTGGTTGACCTGCTCAGAGTCGCTCCAGTGTCTGCCCTCCTATCTGCCCCTGTCCCAGAGACGTATAGCCTACGTTCTGATCCTGACCTTCAAGACCTTGAGCAGCCCCCTTTCCTTGGGACTGGCCTTACCTTTTCCATTAGGGTCAGATCCCCTAGAAAGAAGCGAGACCTTGATCCCCTAAGCTGCCCAGTAACTCAGAGCCTCCGCTGCGTACTGCCATGATCAACGCCCAGCCAGACCCTGAGCTGGACCACGTGCCGAGGTGTCATCTGACCCCGAAGCCTGTTCCTCAGTCAGCGATCCAGCCAACACCTGCTTCTGATCTCCACATGTAGTGTTCGTCACAGCCCACTGGAGGGGTCCAGCCTTCACCAACACCCACCGAACAGTTGTCCACACAGGGTGTTGCTCATTGGCTGTCCAGTCCATGGGTCATCCACCTGAGGTCTCCTGCTCCGCCCCCTTCCAGATCTGTCTTCTGTCTCTGTTCTCCGGCTCCAGCCCGCTTGCCCCCACCTGTCAGACAGTAGATGGAGTATGACTATCTGACTTAACATCAAAGTAACATGTTCTGTTCATGCAAGCAGTGAAAAGAAATGATTAAAAATCATTAATAAACACTGACTTCCTGATTAGTCTTTCTTTTTCTGAGTCATCACTCCATCATCAATTAGCTGCATTATTCTCTCCTATTCACATTGATTTATTTTTTCCTCTGACACACTCACTGATCATTACCCTTCCCCACTCCTCCTCTTCCCTCCACTCATCCATCAGTGCTGGGGACCCACAATTATGTGAACAGTAGCTTGTTATGACAGCACCAAGTGGGCCGCATTGGCCTCGTATTGACTCAATGAATAATCTTTGTTTTCTTAAAAAGGAGCTCAGATCATCAGTCAGCACTGACCTGCTGCTGCAGCTCTGCTCTACACCTTTACACCATGTCACTGCTACACCATCACGCCATTGAACCTTTACACCTTTACACCATGTCACTGAGATCATTAGCACTGACCTGCTGCTGCAGCTCTGCTCTGTTACACTGTCACACCATGTCACCGTTACACATCACATCAATTACACCTTTACACCATGTCACTGATCATCAGTCATCACTAATCTGCTGCTGCAGCTCTGCTCCGTTACACCATTACACCATTATACTGTTACACCGTGACACCGCCACACCATCACAGCTGTAAGGACCTGTCTCTCTTACAGAACTTAAATGAATTGTCATAAATGTGTGGGAGATTGAATACACACTCTAATCAATACATGAAGAAACAATTTCATTTGTCTTTAAGTCAAGTTGTTTAAT
>NW_019525361.1:85930-126346 GCF_002814215.2 Seriola lalandi dorsalis
CCCCCCCCCCCCCCCAGTCAAACTTTATTTATATATTATGTATTTCTATTTCTATTTATTCAGGAAGTCTCATGTAATCAACAGTGGCCTGAAAACAAATGACAGTGTTAAGAAAAAGTGAGCAAACCTTTAGAATTATCTTCATGTCTGTTTTAATTTGTCGTAAATCTGATCAGATCTTCATCTCTTCATCAGCTAACTGGAGTAAGGAGTTCTTAGACCTCGAGGCAGTTGGTGAAACCAGACTGTCTCTGAGCCACACCTCCACTGATTTATAAAAACACTCAGACATTTTGTTCTGGCTGGTCGTCTTGGATTTGAACAGTTTCTGCTTCAGATTTCATGATAATCCAGGATCAATCCCAGGATACGTGACGGAGGAACCAGACTGAGGATTGGTACCTCGGAGCTTCCTTTGCTTCAGGAGCTGGTGATTTGACTTTCAGTGCTGACAGATACAGTGTTAACAAGACTAACACCATGTCTACATAGCAGCCACAGTGTGAGCAGCACGTTAGCAGTGCAGCAGCTTCAGATCCATCTGTCTGCTGATGTGTTCAGGAACAGGATTCAGTCACACAGTCACTGGAGTTATTCGCATAGAAAAGAGGAAAAGGACTGTAAGCCTAAAAACATGAGCAGCTGAACAGTTCATTAATAAACACATGAAATAATGTTGAACTTTAACACTGATAAACTCCTCTGAAGCATTCAGTCTGTCTTTATCTTTAATTTGGTTTAATCAGATCTACACCACACTGTTGAGCCTGTATATAAAACAAACAATCAATAAAACTGAAATCAGTACTATTGGATAATTAACCTTGACAGCTGCTGATTCAGATACCTCAGTAGTTTCTCTGTCTGATTTGTCCTTAATTGTTTCCTCTAATGTCTGTAGATTTTCATTACATTTATTGGTTTGTCTGTGCAGATTCTCCAGATGACACCATGGTAACACTTGTGGTTGTTTTGTGTTGAAGTTGTTCCACATATCATATCCCAGAACTGATTTTGATTCATTCTCAATATCTTCAAGTTTCATTGTATCTGATCTGTATGACTGGTTGTTTGGTTCACTGGTTGTTTAGTTCTTTGATTGGTTGGGTACTTGGTTATTTGGTTCTTTGTTTCTTTGTTTCTCTCTTTGTTTGCTTTGTTGTTTGGTTCTCTGGTTGTTTGATTCACTGGTTCTTTGGTTCGCTGGTTTGCTGGTTCTTTGGTTCTCTAGTTGTTTGGTTCTCTAGTTTTTTGGTTCACTGGTTGTTTGGTTCTATTTATTAGATTTTTGTCTCACGTCTTTTCTGATCATTTGGTTCTTGATCAAACCGTTCGTCAACATTTTGCCATTGATCAGGTTTCAGTTTTTGGCAGGGTTAGGGTTGTCCTAACTGGTCTTACCCCCAGCCCTGTCAGTCTCTGTTTACCTGTCCATCAGGGTGCACATGAAAGTGTGTAGAGGTAGATTCTAGTCCTGTAGGAAACACTGCTGTTGCTGTTTCATGATGCTTGGGGCTTGGTGTGAGGGTAAGAATCTGTCTGTGGGTTTTGGTGGATTTTTGGAGACAAACGTTTCGTCAGCTAAAGTCCAAGGTGTCCCCCATCCTGATAAAAAACACCTACTCTGTGTGGATTTATGTGCATGAACATGCGTAAGGTCAACCCACACTATACGCAGCTAAATGCTAATGTCAGCATGCTAACGTGTTCACAATGAAATGCTAACATGTTTACCAGATTCACCAGTTTGGTTTAATCTGTTAGCATGATAACATTTGCTAATTATCAGTGCATATAGAGGCTGAGAGGAGAGTCATCAGTGTTTGGTCATTAACCACTGAATTTGTTAAAGTGATTAGATTCATCCTGTAACAGCAGTTCATCCGTCAGCTGTTAATACATTTAATTGACAAACATACAACATGTCAACCTGGTGGTGGCTCTAAAGGGAAAGTGGGCGGATCATTACAGTCCGGGGGTGGGGGCTGTAAACCAAGATGGCTGACAGTAATGAAACATACTGGGGCCGAGCTTTTCAAAGGTGAAGAGTGTATCTGAGCTAAGAGCAGACAGCCACTGATAAAAGATGTGTATAAGAGACAGGATCAGCAGTGTCTGTGAGTTCACTAACAGGATGTGAAAGGTTGTGAAGGTTTTATCTTAGCCTTTCTTTCCTGCCAGTGTCTCGGAGCAACTATCAGTTTCCATATTCATTAGGTCAAAGACGTGTGGGTGGAGCTCTGGTGAGTGACAGCTGGCTGTAACACACTGACACACCTGTTCATGAGTTACACTCTTAGCTCTACCTCTAGCTACACAAACACTAAACATGGCTGATGAGTCGTGGATCCTGGTCATTCACATCACTGATATGATCTTCTGTTTTCAGCAACTTGTTTTAAACCCAGGCTGAGCGGGAAGTACAGTAAGAGAGCGAAAACCAAGACACAATTATCTGTAAAACAGGCTGCAGGGAGGAGCTCAGAGACCACTGAAGAAAACGTCTTTTCCACTCCAATGAGCTCCCTTGCTTCTGTGTGAGCAAGAGACACCCATGGGAGAGGAGAAGTGACAGACAGAGGTGGGGTGAGGGTATGTGTGTGTGTGTGTGTGTGTGTGTGTGTGTGTGTGTGTGTGGTGGTGGGGGAGGGTGGGGGATACTGAGGACACTTCTCATCTTTTCCTCAGCTGTAATCGACACTAATAAGAGAAGCAGAGTGAGTGTTGACCATCATTACTTACCCAGACTCTGTGAACACGCTGATGAATGTGTGAATATCTGGTTCAAATTAAAGCATCTGACTCTGAGCTGGTGATGATCACACTGACTACCTGCAGTCCTTCAGGTGGAGGGGTGGGGGGTGGAACATGAACAGACAGTGAGATGTGGATTGATGATCCAGTTTACAGCTTTCCTCTCAAACCACATGTTCCCTGGAGCTCAAGAGCAAACTGTCTCTGCTCTGCCATTGGTCAGACCTGCTCCAATGACCTTCAGAGAGTTGTCCATAAAAATACAAACAGGAACAGCATAAGTGTTTGGATACACTGATGAGGATGTAGAGCAGAGAGGAAGATTGCTGTTTGTATTTGAATGTAGTGCACCTGAAGCAGCAGGTCTAAAGACCTAACTACTACTACTAAAGACTGAAGGCTAAAGACTAAAGTTCACATCTCTTTATAGAACTAGATCACCTCAAACAATACTAACCAGAATCCTCTCTTCCTCTCCTCCTGTCTCCTCTCTCCTCTCCTCAGTCTGTATGGCAGACACATGCAGGCCAACCCAGAGCCTCCAAAGAAGAGCAATGATAAAAGTAAGAAGATAAGCCGTAAACCTCTGGCCACCAAGAACAAGTGATGAAGAAATGGAGGATGATGAGGATGATGAACTCACTCAGCTCAGCCTGCATGTGCCTTTTTCTTCTCTTTTTTTTATTACATGGAAACTTATCACATTTTTTTTAATATATTGATGTAGTGATGTGTGTTGGACTGTGTTCCTCTGAAGGTCAGTTCAGGTGGATGTTTCTTTTCAACTTCCTAACTGTTTGAGCCCTGGTGCTAAAAAATAAAAGTGTCTTCTCATGCTGGTTGCCCTCGACGAGGACCAGAGGTATTTTAAGTTATAATGTTCAGTCCTGTGAGGCGACGCTGTTAAACTGTTATAATGCCAAAGGTTCAGCTTCATTGTGGTTCCATTGTCCACTGGAAGCCATGTTTTTACTACAGAGTAATTTACATTTATTTTATAATAACATAACATTACATAATTATATGTTTTACTAACATATTGAAAACTTATGCAGCTTATTTAGATAATCACTATATGCCTAACCCTTTATACTGCCCCCATGTCTGTCAGCTGAACACAGATTATTACTCTCCACTCTACCTTTACTTCCTCCTCCTTATGAAGTCAAGTGTCACTCACATTTCAGCCTGTTGCACAAAATTAATGAATGTAATCATTTTTAAATTCACCATGCTTTAATCACAGGCCAAATATACTGGGTTCATTGTGTCAAACATTTCAAATAAAACAATCACAATCTTCTCATGAATCATCATGTCAGATAAATACACAGTAAAAGCCTAAACACTGTATTGTTGTTATTATTACTATCATTATTATTGTTGTTGTTGTTGTTGCTGCTGCTGTTGCTATTTTTATTATAATTGACTGAACCCAGAAAACCAAGGGTTTGGTCTAAATATTGGTGGGGACACAACAACACTGCCATACGTCCAAAACAAAGAGATGGACTTAATGCATTATTAACATATAAGATCTGCATTTACATTCAGAAATGCCCATATGCAAATGTAATATATGTATATGTGTTGAATTTCCATATATACATATATATATATATATATATATATATATATATATATATATATAATGTATGTACATATGAAGCAAAATCATATATGTATTTAAAGTATAGCCTATACATGTAAAAACACATATGAAACAATAGTCTAGCTAATAGAAACATGTGTTTTAGTATGTCTGTTTTATATTATAGGTTTATATTAGACATGTGTTGCATAAATATATATCCCTCCCAAAGCCTGTCAGTATATGTTCATTATATATGTAAATAAAAAAGATAGACATCTATGTCTATTTAAGAATCATGACAACTTTAATATAGAATTATATAATCATATAGTATATCATACAGAACTTTAATAAGCATGTTTTAATGAAGTTGAATTTTACTGAGTATTTCATATATGTTATAAAAATATATATACATCGTCTGGATATATGAAGCTATGTCATAATAATATGTCCTCTCAGACACATATGGTAACATCACTCTTGATATAGGGACCCATATGTCATATACAGTATTGTGCAAAAATTTTAGGCAGGTGTGAAAAAATGCTGTAAACTAAGAATGCGCTCAAAAATGGAAGTGTTAAATAGTTTATTTTCATCAATTAACAAAATGCAGTGAATGAACAGAAGAGAAATCTTAATCCAATCAATATTTGGTGTGACCACCCTTTGCCTTCAAAACAGCATCAATTCTTCTAGGTTCACTTGCACAGAGTTTTTGAAGGAACTCGGCTGGTAGGTTGTTCCAAACATCTTGGAGAACTAACCACAGTTCTTATCTGGATGTAGGCTTCCTCAAATCCTTCTGTCTCCTCGTGTAATCCCAGACAGACTCGATGTTGAGATCAGGGCTGTGGGGGCCATACCATCACTCCCAGGACTTCTTGTTTTTCTTTACGCTGAAGATAGTTCTCAATGACATTGGCTGTATGTTTGGGGTCATTGTCCTGCTGCAGAATAAATTTGGGGGCCAATCATACACCTCCCTGATGGTATTGCGTGATGGATAAGTATCTGCCTGTATTTCTCAGCATTGAGGACCCCATTAATCCTGACCAAATCTCCAACTCCATTTGCAGAAATGCAGCCCCAAACTCGCAAGGAACCTCCACCCTGCGTCACTGTTGCCTGCAGACAGACACTCATTATTGTACCTTCTGTTCTTCCGATTTTGAAGGGAAATAAGCTTGATGTGTTTTTCATCTGCTGCACTAAATTTCCTTGGCCGACCACTGCGTCTACAATCCTCAACGTTGCCGGTTTCTTTGTGCTTCAAAAGAGCTTGAACAGCACATCTTGAAACCCCAGTCTGCTTTGAAATCTTTGAGACCTCGCTGATGCAGTATAACTACCTTGTGTCTTGTTGCTGTGCTCAGTCCTGCCATGGTATATGACCTGTGACATGAAACTGTCTTCCATAACCTCACCTTGGTAGCAGAGTTTGGCTGTTCCTCACCCAGTTTTAACACAGCTGGTTCTGTGTCAGTTAATGACTGTGTTACAACCTATATGTGAAATTGATGATCATTAGCACCTGTTTGGTATAATTGGTTGATCATACACCTGACTATAACCCTACAAAATCCCTGACTTAGTGCAAGTGTACCTATAAGAATTGATGCTGGTTTGAAGGCAAAGGGTAGTAACACCAAATATTGATTTGATTTAGATTTCTCTTTTTTTCCTCTAATCAGTCTATCTACAGACTGAAAACTATGCTAGACAAGCTACACTCCTGCGTAGCCGAAGCCGAGGAGCGTATTGACACGGCAGAAGACCAGCTGGTGGGACTAGAATCCTGTGTTCTCAAGTTGAGGAAAGAAAATGACTTTTTGATGGAGAAAGTCGACCAGCTGGAGAACTACAGCCAATGCAACAACATACGTGTTTCAGGAAAGCTGTGAGGGAAACGGCCCTGTAAACTTCTTTGCCAACAGGATCCCAGACATCCTAGAACAAGAGCATTTCACCGAACCCCTGGTGATAGAACAGGCGTGTCGGGCTCTTGCACCATGTCCACTTGCAGACCGGAGACCTGTCCTGATACGTCTGCTTAAATATCAAGATTGGGATGAAATCCTACACATTGCTGCACGGCGGTCCAAAGAGAAGGGCCCCATCATGCATAATGACAAGCCTGTACTGTTTTTTCCCCAACCTGAGCGCCGGCTTAATGAAATGCAGGAAGGAGTACGACCAACTTAAGGAGTTCAACCTAAGGGTGTTCAGTATGCTCTGCTCCATCCTGCAACATTGAGGATCACACTCCCTGATGGAAAGAGGAGATTCTTCAAAACACATAAGGAAGCAGTGGCATTCCTGCATAAATCTCATATAATAACATGACAGGTGGATAAATTTTATGTCGTTCTCAGTACTTTATTTTATTCTTTCTTATATTACCATGGGAGACAAATTTCTGTGAGGGTGGTTCCACAGAGAGGTCTTAACATTTTGATAAATATTATTCAATGAACAAGGTATTAACATTTGTTAGCTTTAATGTGAAGGCTAAGACGTTTAGCAGGGCAGAGATGAGGCAGGATGGTTAGGGACGAGCAGAGTCGATAATGTGGAGTCAGTCCTGAGATGAATACTGGAAAGTCTTGCATGGATACTAGGAACAATCTGGCAAAGAGAGAGTGAACCGGAGATGCATATATACTGGCCTGATTGGAGATAGAGTGCAGCTGGTGGCAACAGGTGAGGACAGTGAGGCTGATTAGGAGGTGTGGCAGAGTGGAGAGTGAGACAGAGGCATAGCAAGCTGTGACACTATTCTGTGAGATAAATTGTCCTTCCTCCACCAATATTTTTATATTATGGGACATGCTAAAGGCTTACTTAAGAGGGCAGATCATTTCTTATTCAAAAAGTATTAAAAAGAAATACATATGTGACCGTCACTCAGTAGAGGGCCACAGGAAATGATACAGGTGATGTTAAGAACAGGCACGGACAAAGAGTTTTCCCCCCAAGTTCACAATTTTTATTATTCTGCAGCAAGATAAACTAACAGCATGTTTAAGAAACAACTTTAAAAAAAATACTAAGCAAGAGCACGACAAGACGGTACTGGCTACAAAGCCCCTGCACCCCACCTCCACCGGGCGCACCTTTACCTTCCAGCCTCTGTCCTCTGCCTCGGCTGCTAAATTGGTGTACCGCAGCTTTTTACGCTAACTCGCGTCCTTTCCCAGCCATAGCTGCAGATTTACTGGAGAGGGTAGCACATCATATGTAGCTCGGATTATGAAGATATAATTAACCTAGCATCTAAAACTCGAACGCTCCCCAAATCATTCTCTACTGCCATAATCACTGTAATCCACAAAAAAAGAGATCCATTAGAATGCTCTTCATATCGGCCTATTTCATTATTAAATACAGATTATAAATTGATTTCTAAAGTCCTTGCCAGCAGGCTTGGCCAATACTTGCCAAAATGAATAAATCCAGATCAGAGTGGCTTAGTTTTAAAACGTTTATCATCTTATAATCTGTGTAGGCCTTTTAATATTATTCATTTAACAAAATCTAGAACTGAGCCTAGTATTGCAGTAGCTTTGGATGCTGAAAAGGCGTTTGACAGACTGGAATGGCTGTACTTATTTATGTCTTGGCCAGGTTTGGGTTTGGCCAGTTGTTCATTAACTGGGTAAAAACTCTTTATCATGAGCCACAGGCCAAAATTACCACTAGTGGACAGACCTCGGGAGCATTTCCCTTGAGTAGATGGAGTTGACAGGGCTGTCCATTGTCTCCAGGACTTAGATGAAGCAATTAGACAGGATCCTGATATCAAGGGCTTCAAAGTGGATCAGACAAATCATAAAATAATAATAATGATCCCGGCAGATGATGTAATTTTGTACTTAACAGATTCAAGTGACTCCCTTGCCAAATTACAGACTCTATTAAATGCTTATGGTATTATTTCAGGATACAAGGTGAACTGGGAAAAAACTGAAATTATTCCACGAACAAGTTTTGATTACACTGAATATCTACAAAGTAACCCATTTATGTGGGTTCCCAAAGGGATACATGGGAATAATTTTAGATAATGACCTTAAAAACCATACAAATTGAATTACCTCACGTTGCTTAGTGGAATTGAAGATGACCTACGTTGGTGGAGGAGCCTGCCCATTACTCTAATTGACAGAGTTAATGTGTGTGTGTATGTGTCAAAATAAATATACTACCAAGATTACAGTATTTTTTCTAGTCCTTGCCCATTCCATTACCTCAAAAGTTTTTTAAAACCCTAAATAAGCATGTTAATGTACAATTTATATGGAATTTTAAAATGCCCAGGGTATCTATTGGAAAATTAACCTGGAATTATAAATTAGGGGGCCTTCGATTACCTATCTTTAAACACTACTATTTTGCAGCTCAAATGTGATTTATTACATTCTTCTTTGAGGGTGATGATGCTCCCTCCTGGATACAAATTGGACTACAACCCTTGAAAGAAAAAATATTCAGTGATTTTGTTTATAAGTGGAACCCCAGAACCATACCCAACAGAACTAACACTCGCATTTTAAAACATTTAATCAAAATATGGTGTGATACTCATAGGAATCTTGGATTGAAAATGGGATTGTTGCCAAAAACACCTCTGAGACAAAATTAAGTCATACCCATGACTCTAAATAACAAAATTCAGGAGACTTGGCATCATAAAGTGATCAAACATCTGGAAGATTTTTACAAAAAAGGACTCCTCATATCTTTTGAACAATTGAAGAGGAAATACGACTTGTCCAGCAAGACCTTCTTCTGCTATCTTTAATTAAGACCTTTTCTTCGAACCAACCTTCTATGTCATAGAAGTCATGCCAAGTCTGGCATGACTTCTATGACATGTTGACCGAAATCTGATACCCCTCTCCTCATTGACAGATGGTTGTCAGAAATGAATAGTTGTATTCCTCTTGAAAAGATCACATATAGCCTAAGAAAAGGATGCAACAACTTTATGAAAATCTGGCAGCCTTATCTAGAGTACATAGGAACATCGCTGACACCACCATAACAAGCCATCTGTGAATAACCAAAGGCCACTCTTGAGGAGAAGCCTTTGCTGGCCTATTGTCTCTTATGTTTTACTATGTGCACTATTTTTTTTTCGTCTTTTCTAGATGGGGGGTGGGAAAGCAACCTTTTTTTTTCTTCTGTCTATGTGTCTGTTTTTTTCTGTTACATTGTTCTAATAAATGTGAAAAAAAAAATTAAAGCTGCAAGCACTGCTGTTTGGGCCCTCGTATTCCTGTGCACCTTGGAGAACTTGCAGCACGCCATTTCAAGCAGTTACACATGGTAAGGACTGCCAGACACTGCGCTCATGGGTTAAGATTTATTGCACAGACTGTGTGGCAGCAGAAAAGATTTAAAGGATTTTTATATGCATTCTTGATTGTGACCACTAGGTGGAGGCAGAGACCACATAATAGGCGCACATGAGGCTCTGTATCAGACCTTACACTTAAAATGTCATGTAAGGCTAACCCTAACCCTAACCACGCCCTTCAGTGAAAACTCAAAATTGACATGCTTGTAGCATCAGCATCTTCAAAAAAAATTTTTCTGACCCTTTGTTTGAGGGCCAGGTCAACTCACTAGGAATAATAAATGAAAAAGTAAATCATAATATCACGTTATCATGAGGTGGTGCTATGAGTACTATTAAATATGGACATATAGGTCTGTTCAGGCTGGGACTCTTATCAAACCTAGAAACCATGCGACAATCCATACCGGAGTTATAGCGAGATGAATTTTCATGGCGAATTCGCCACGCCACCAAGGGCAGTCTGTTCCATGAAAAAAGTCACAGTTTTGACTACAATGTATCATCAAGTTGTTAAGCATTTCCTGATCATGTTTGGTTCAAGATATGAAAAGCCTCTTGTTGGTGTCGTCGTTGATCCCACGCTCCTGGCAGACCTGATGGCAGCTGTGGCCTTTCTTGTGTTTATTGTTCTTAAGTTATTGGTTGGCCTATATCTGATTTTCCTTTTACTGAATAAATTATTGAACTTCATATGCCAACTCTTGCTGTCTCTCCTTTCTGGATATCCAGCCATTGAGCCAGGCTGTGACAGTATAGTAAGGCATGGAAAACATCATAAAAACGTCATAGTATAGTAAGGCATCAAAAATGTCAAAAAAAAAAGTAATAGTATAGTATGTCCTAAAAACGTGAAAAAATATCATAGAATAGTAAGGCATAAAATGTGATGAAAGCGCCTTGGTATAATAAGGCATAAAAACGTGAAAAAACCTCATAATATAACGGCATAAAATTTCATAAAAACGTCATAGCATATTAAGGCATAAAAAACGTCATAGCAGGGAATAAAAACCTGAAAAAAGCCTCATAGTATAATACGGCATAAAATGTCATAAAAACGTCATAGTAAAGTAAGGAATTAAAACATCGAAAAAATATTCATAAAAACATCATAGTATCATAAGGAATCAAAAAATAAAAATGTCATAAAAAAACAGAAACGTCATAGAATAGAAAAGCATAAAAAATCAAAGTATAGTAAGGCATAAAATGTTATAAAAACCTGATATTAAAGTGAGGCATAAAGTGTCACAAAAATGTCATAGCAAGTAAAATCTTGTTGATATCTTTAATGTGATGATAAAAGGAGAGGGTAGAATCAAAAGTGACACCCAGATTTTTGGCTGTCAGAAATCACACAGTTATCAAGAGTTATTGTTAATTGATCAAACTGGTGTCTATGCTGGGTTGGGCCAATGACCGGCATCTCAGTTTTGTCTGAATTTAGGAGCAAAAAATTAATAGTAATTAGTAATTAATTAGCAATCTGAGAGGAATCTTCAGCCTTTCTTGGTACATACAGCTTAGTATCATCAGCATAACAATGGAAATGAATTCCATGGCTGCAAATAATTTGACCAAGAGGTGAAATATAGATAGAAAATCAGAGATCCAAGAACAGAGCCCTGGAGTACTCCATATTTCACAGCAGAGTATGTTAATATAGTGTTATTATAGGAGATGCACTGTGTTCTATCAGATAAGTAAGACTTTAACCAGGTGAGGGCCAGGCCAGAAACACCAAATTTGCTTTCAAGTTTGTCTATGAGAATACCATAATCTAGAGTATCAAAAGCTGCACTGAGATCTAGCAAGAGGAGCACAGAAGTGGATTCCAAATCCATGGTAATCATAAGTTCATTTATTACATTAGTGAGTGCTGTCTCAGTGGCGTGACAGGCCCTGATTGTTAATACACAAATGAGACAAAAGTTGCTGAGACACAACTCTTTCCAGTTCTTTAGAAAAGAAAAGAAGGTTCAAGACTGGTCGATAATTATTTAAGGATCCTGGATCAAGGTGTGATTTTTTAAGTAAGGGTTTAACCACAGCAGTCTTAAAGCCAGAATTGAGTGATAAATTGACAATGTTCAGCACTGAAGGTCCCAAGGTTGTCCATAGGTCTTTGGAGAGCTTAGCTGGTGGAGGGTCTAGTAGACAGGTGGTGGGTTTAGAAGACAACACCAGCTTAGATAGTGCTTCAAGAGACAGAGTCTCGAAATTTTACATGTATTTTTCGTCAAAATCCTCATCATCAGTCATTTCTAGAATCACCTTAAAATCATAGACTTGCTTTGACAGGTTATTGATCCTCCTATTTGAACAATCAACTATGATTTGCACACAAGTTTTGAAGCTTTTTTCCTGTTCTTTAGAAGTCTTTTTACTGGTCCAATAATTCACGTACTTGAGCCATGGTGACATATTCCTAAGTGGTGTTGTTTGAAGCTTTGGGTGATATGGCAGGCCCAAAGTTCAGCAAGGCAGAGCCCGAAATGTCAGTAAGATACTGATAAGGAAAAAATCTCAAAAAACATAATTGTATAGTAAAGCAGAAAACATCATAAAAACGTCATAGTATAGTAAGGCATAAAAACGTTTACATAAAAACATGATCAGTCCTCCACCCAAACTGAATCCAGAAAACTGCAGAAGGCTTGTGTGTGATTTGAACGTGTGTCTGTAGAGATTAATGTTTTTATTTGTTTGTTGTTATAACTGAAAAATTAGTTGAGATGCGTCACACAGTCTTTACTGATTTAACAGTGATCACATCGCTGATGACAATAAGTGAAATACACAGATTAAAACCTGCAGTGAGTTTACCTGTGATCGTCTCCAGTTGCATTTTCAATTAAAAGCCCTGATGGAGAAGATTTGTTTTATGTTGTTCCATATGTTTCTTGGAATTGGGGCATGAGGCAGGTTACTCCATGTCAATCAGCAGTGGGAAGAATACAGAATAAAGTTGTGCAATGGACAGTGTAAAGTTTCTTGGAGATAAAACCCGTTCAGTGTGGTAGCTCTAGGTCCAGACCTCTATTCATCTCACAGAGAATGTAACGAAACAACTGTTATCTCTCAGTTGTTTTGTCAGAGTCTGTTAGGACTGAGAAATTAGCAATGCATCATTATGTAAAATGAATACTGGTCAGATCTGGAGTCAGTCATCACCTAACACCTCCACCCTAAAGCTTGGCCTCATTATGGTCACAGCTCTACTCTGGTGTTTTTTACCCCATCCCTGTTGGTGGATGCTGTTTCTGTTTTATTCTCACTTCATCTCAATTCATCTCACACCTTACCAAGGACACAATGAGTCCCAGGCTAACTAAAGCCCATTGATTTTCATGAGGTGATTTATAGGTGGCGTGTGTGTAGGGCAAGTTTGATTGTCTAAGGAGGGCTGCACTGTGCCACTTTAATGAGGGTGGTGACACAGGGCAGAGAAACAAGCCCCACCACAGGATGAGCTGCTAATATACAGCTGCTGCTTTACTTAATGACCAAAGCATGTATACAAAGTGTCTGTCAGTCACAGCCTGCACTTGTCAAAATCTTTGCTTTGCTTTTTTAAACAGAGGCTGTTTACATTGCTATCATAATGCTTTATAATACAGACTTTCAGTTATCAGTTATGAACATTGTACTATAGAAGCCAGATTCCTAAGGTCTAAATATATATGTGTGGATGTTTATTATTTATTTATTTATCGCCCCATAAGATTCAGTCTGATAACTTATTTGTGCCTTTGATAAACAGGTTTATTTATATATTTTAGTGCAGAAATAGAACGTGGAGCCCCCCCCCCCATATTTCCTTTTGAGCACTCCTACATCATGGCAGGTACACAGAGCCCAGGTAAACCCCAGGGAGACCCATGATAAACCCCAGGTAGAACGGTACCAGGTTGTTTTTCACCGCATGTAATTGTCAGTTATTAATATTATCTGAAGGATTATAGACGCTTTCTTTGTTTCTTAGTTATAACAAACAATCAGGAATGTTTTGAGAATATAGTTTGTGTTATTTACTACTTGTAAAACTCTGTTAAACGGACCAGATTCTACCTGCATCAAGTCAAATAAGTTTTTCATTTCACCTGTGTAAAAAAGTGTAAAACTTAGAGAAATATATTATTTTCTTTCACAAATACCACAGGACCCTTTTTTTTTTTTTTTTTTTAACTGAACTTACAACTGGATTTAAAAATGATGAACCAGTGCCTCATAGTCTTCATCTTGTCTCCTGTAGATGTTCCCTGTAGATTCCCCGATTTTCAATGTAGATGTTCACTGTCGATTCCCTGATGATCCCTGTAGACATCCCCTGTAGATGTTCCCTGGTGTTCCCTGCCATGTAGATGTTCCCTGATGATCCCTGTAGACATCCCCTGTAGATGTTCCCTGGTGTTCCCTGCCATGTAGATGTTCCCTGTTTTTAACTGAACTTACAACTGGATTTAAAAATGATGAACCAGTGCCTCATAGTCTTCATCTTGTCTCCTGTAGATGTTCCCTGTAGATTCCCCGATTTTCAATGTAGATGTTCACTGTCGATTCCCTGATGATCCCTGTAGACATCCCCTGTAGATGTTCCCTGGTGTTCCCTGCCATGTAGATGTTCCCTGTAGATTCCCTAATGTTCCCTGATGCTGCTGTGGTATCTTCAGGCTGTCACCTGACTGAGAATGATGATGGTCTCTCACTCTGTGTGTAGGGAACAACACTTCATCACACACAATCTTCATCAGGTCACTGATCATCTGTAGAACATGGCAGACTCAGAGTTACATGAAATTCATAGCTCTCGAACATATTACTGTATGTATTTAGTATAATGTCAAAGTTTATTTAGGCAGAACTTCTCACAGATGTGAGGTTCTGCTCAGACCCATGTGTTCTCCTCAGACCCACATATTCTCCTCAGATATGAATTAAAAGGTTCAAAACACAGATCACAGAAACATCTGGAGATGAAAAAAACACTGTAGACTATAAAATACACAATAAACAGATCAAATACACACAGACGTGTCTTCAGCCTTTAACACAATCACAGGAGCAGAGAGTGTGTGTGTGTGTGTGTGTGTGTGTGACGGACCTCCTCCCTCACTCATCAGCTCTCCTGGGTCCAATAAGCTAAATACAGTCTGTGAGACTGAGACTGGATCCTGTGACAGGAGCCAGGGAAGGGAGTCTACAGTAATATGTGTCTGTCTGTATCCAGTTGAACTGGCCGTAGTTACTAATATTTAAATGTTCTTTAACTCTGTCAGTCCGACAGATGTTTTAAAGAGTTTTATTTTGAGTGTTTGTTGTAACTCTAGCTGGAATGAACTGTTTTAATGTGAATTCATTTGAGTAATGAAAATATATTTTTAAATGACATCATGCATTTTTCAGAGGAAACAAACTTTTAGTAGAACAGATATTTGAATAGGAACTGATACAGGAAAAACATGAACCAACATCATCAATATGTAACAGTGTTTACTGAGACATGTTCTGCCTGTGTGATGGACAGAGGTAGATGCTGCTGCTGGAGGTCTGATATTTATCATAGAACCCCTCCATGATTGGGTTGGGGTGTAGCAGAGATAAGTGGTTAGGGTCAGGTTTCCCATCATGACCACTGGTTGGGTTTGAGGATGAGGTCTGGTTCAGATTTAAGTTTAAGGGGCGTCAGACTTAACTACAACACAAAAGACTTCCTCTGGTACAGACACTGGTCGCTGGTGTGCTCCAGGGTTGAACCTGCAGCTTAACCTGAACCTGGACCTGGACCTGAGGTCTAGGTTCAAATCAGAACAGGGTTAGGGTTAGGGAGCATTTTAACATGAGGTCAACATCCCAACAGAAGAAAACACTATGTAATATTTACCCATCATCCCTGATGACCCTAATGACCCTAATGACCCAGATGACCTCATCCCTCTGTATACCTGTGAAGAGTGGGGACATGAAAACCTCCTGTTGCTCCACAGTGAATGCGAGCTGCTCAGACAGCAACTTGAGTCGTGACTGACTCTCACCTTTGAAGAGCTTGTCAAGAGACTTGTCCAAATGTGTTTCTTCCCATCAGGAACCATCTCCAAACTAAAACCTGTGTCCTTCAGTGATTGAGAAGGTCGTCCATGTGTTTCCTCTCTGTGTTTCTGCCTCAGTCAGCTGTCAGACTCTCATGTACTCTGAGGGAACCACATGTTGTCTGTCCTTGTTCTCTCTGTATATAGATCTATATTTTTTTAATTACTTAAAAACCTAAACGTGGACCAGCCCCAAAATGAACACTACTAATACCATCTCATAAGGTCCCAGGACCAGGTTTGGGACCAGAGGGGATCAGGCTCATGAACAGAGATGTTATGTGTGTGCTGTAACATGTGTGCAAAGATATACAGTTTTATATGTGAGTGTATATTAACATATAAGCACATATGTAAATATATGTTTTATCACCTTGTTTGACCACATTAATTTTTTGGATCTTTTTTAGAGCTGCTCTGTTAATAGATGATTTTATTGTTTTTATTTTGCTTTATCTTTAATTTATTTATTTTATTTTATTTATTGCTTGTGAAGCATTTTCTAACATTTTTTTTTATATCAGTTTATTCTTCTTTTTCTTCTTCTTCTGGTTATAACCCTGACCACTTTCAGTCCCTCCACAGCAATTAATCATTCACTGTGCTCCTATTGAGTGAAGTGCCAATCCAATGATCCTCTGCTACCTTCACTGCTCATTTCAGGGACGTTTGGAGACTAATGAAGCCAGAGAAGATGATGTTAGTTTGATTTTAGTGGCATCAATACGCTGTCATCCACAAGACAAATGGCTTTGTTTAGAGACCTGGATCTGGATCTGGATCTGGATCTAAGGATGTGTCATTACACATTTCAAGGAACTGTTAACACACAGGTGAGGTCTGAACAGAGTGACCAGGTTCATGTGGTTACGGCTGTTTTATGAGAGAAAGAGTTTTAATTAAGAATCAAGCTGTTCAGTCATTATCATCTTTGACATTAATGAGTCCTTCTTTTCAACACTAGACCAGAAGCTAGTTCTAAATGGATCATTAGAAATCCAGTCCACACTGGTCCACACAGCCTCCGTATGTTTACTCATCTTGTATTTATCATCAAACTCCAGACATAAAAATAGAATCATCACAACATTAAATGTTATTAACTCAGCTGTGTCAGAGTTTAGCTTTAAGCAGTGTAGATACTAACCTCACGGTAGCTGTGGATACCAGTCCTACAGACCTCTACAGACCAGTATACTGGACTGGACTTCAGTTTCCTGACAGGGCAGAGGTGCAGCTCAGCCTCTGGGCCACAGTGGACTCAGGTTTGGTTGTATTTCTCCTGATTCCTTAAGCCTGAGGACGTTAGAGACTCTGGTGCAGGTTGAGAAGGTCATGGCTGGATTAACCTCCTACAGGCCTCAGGCCTCGTTGTTGGGCTTTGGGGTTTATAGGAGAGATGGTGGAGACGGTCCAGGAGTACAAATACCCAGATGTCCACATGGATAGCAAACTGGACTGGACCAGGACCTCTGCAGCTCTCTGCAGGCTCTTTACCTTCTGCTGAGGCTCTGATTCATCAAAGTCTACGTCACCGTACTATGGATGTTTATGAGGTCTGAGGACTGGCTCATACCTGGACCTGGACCCTCTGCATGTAGCCCACAGGATAATGATGCATATTGTTTTACTTCCACTCAATACCAGCTGAGCATTACTGTGCCCTGCAGTCTGTGGCCTGAGAGCTGTGCACTGTGAACTAAACATGTGATACAGTTATATATACATACACATATATGTATATATACATATATGTGTATGTATATTCATCATATATACACACACACACACACACACACACACACACACACACACACACACATAAATATGTATGTATATATATGTATATATATATATATACACACATACATATATATGTGTATGTATATTCATCCAGAAACCTTCCATCCAGAACCTTCAAGCATCACAAACATCCCAGTGCTTTAAGGAGGATTTTCAATGCAGGACTTCTCCTTGCTATTTGTATTTTTTTATTACATATTTAAATGTTTGTCATTTTATTCACTGCTTGTTAATGAATTCAAACACAGGTCAGATTTGACCTGTGAACATTCAGATGTAAAAAAACACATGAACACATTAAGTGAACACATTAATATGAACACATTAACCCTCGAGTTCGAGTCTCATTTGACCTGTTTGGAGTTTAATTTCTACCGATAAAAACATCCTAAACAACCTACTGAACACACTAAAATGATGACATCACAGAAGGTTAATGATGACATCACAGATGGTTAATGATGACGTGGTTAAAGTTGAGGTTTGAGGTTCAGATTCTGAGGAAATAAAAACTGGTTTTTGAATTAAGAGGTTTTAATCCCGAACAGAGATCAGAAGTCTGATAAGTGGATTTGGAAACAGACTCAGATTCAACAGAATGCTATCGACCCTCATTTGAATAACCTGCTATGTTTCTATTGGATGATAGAGCCTCTGAGCCCCCCGGCCCCCTCCCCCTTCTCTTTCTCTCCCTTGCTCCTGCTGTGTCTCTGGCTGCATCAGACAGACGGTCTAGCTGGTCCTGATCCACGTTTAGAGTTCAGCTGCTGGGAAGACACTCTGGTTCGGGACCTGTGGATCAAAGAGGGGCCAGACCCCACGTGTGGATTTCAGCGCGCCTCAGAGATGCTGAATCCAGAGCTTGTGGAGTAAAAGGCGGGAGTTTGAGAGAAAGTTGACGAAGCAGCGCATCAGCAGAAAAAGTGTTTGGGAGAGGCGCGGAGCAGAGGGGAGGGGGTCACTTCCACAAGTCCATTAGCATTAAAGTGTAGCTCTGCTACTTTTTCTCTTTAAAGCGGCTCCTCACCAGCCTCCAAAATTTCACCCAAAAGCAGACAACAGGATCATCCTGCGCTAACGCGGCTGGTCGGCAGGAAGCGGCTGGTGGCGGCGGGGGTCCTGGGGGTCGTGATGGTTCTGGTTTTGGTCATCCTCATCCCGGTTCTGGTCAACTCAGCGGGGACAGCGGCGCATTACGAAATGCTCGGTACCTGCAGGATGGTGTGCGACCCGTACGGCACCAAGTCTCCGTCCAGCACCGCCACGGCGGACCCGGTCCGAGACAACAGCCTGGTGCAGTCTTTACCCACGTTCATCCAAGGTCCGAAAGGGGAACCGGGTCGGCCGGGTAAGGCGGGTCCTAGGGGACCTCCTGGCGAGCCGGGACCGCCCGGTCCAGTGGGGCCACCTGGAGAAAAAGGTGAACCGGGCAGACCCGGTTTACCAGGACCTCCGGGATCCACCGCATCTGCCGGTGCAATCAGCGCGGCCACTTACACCACTGTGCCCAAGATCGCCTTTTACGCGGGGCTAAAGAAGCAGCACGAGGGCTACGAGGTGCTCAAGTTCGACGATGTGGTGACGAACCTGGGAAACCACTACGACCCGACCACTGGGAAGTTCACCTGCTCCATCCCCGGGATTTATTTCTTCACGTACCACGTCCTGATGCGCGGAGGAGACGGAACCAGCATGTGGGCTGATCTGTGCAAAAACAACCAGGTAACATAAACTGCACGTGAGAGTGTCAAGGACACATCCTGACATTTTCCATCATTAATTCACCTGCATCCTGTACACGTCATACACCATCACAGGTACAATCAGCAGCTCAGATTCACACACTGTGTGTGTGTGTGTGTGTGTGTGTGTGTGTGTGTGTGTGTGTGTGTGTTCCAACACAATGACAACAACTGTCTGTGTGGACACAAGCCCTGGTCATGAGCTACAGGATGATGGGCTCAATGGCCCAGAGGTCAGGGGTCAGAATCTGAAGAGTTCCTCTGAAGGATCCTGGTTCTATTTTCAAACTGTCATTAAATTAGAACAAGAGAAGAAGAAGAAGAAGATTTCTCTGTGGTTTGATTGATGCTTCATCTCTTTCTCTCCCGGTATCATGTTCAGGTGAACAACATACATATATATATATATATATATACACATATACACTGAGTTATTAAACAGTTCATGTATGTGCTGCATTTAAAGCTGTTAAAGTAAAGAACCCTAACCCTTAACACATGTCAATGACTTGAAGTATATATCTTATAAGATACACACACACACACACACACATATATATATATGTACATAACGGCTCCTTTAGTTCTTTAGTTTTATGTTATTCATGTTTTTAATACATAATGTATTTATCATATATATCATATATATTTTGTTGATTCACCGTGGTAAAGACCTTGTGTTCATGTAACATTATAAACTTGATATAAACATATTCCACCTCCATCCCAATTCAATTCAGTCTGTTATATTAATAAATATAAATGATTGGTCAGCTCTTCAGATTATGTTTTGATTTATTATAGAGACCGTCATCAAACATAAATAATTATAAATATAAATAACAATTCACAAATGGAAGTAAATCAAAAATACAAGACAGATTTTACTGCGACATCCACTTAATGATAATAATAATAATAATAATAATAATAGTTATTATTATTATTATTATAAGCCTGAGGCCCTTTGCCGCCTCCTCCTCTGTGAGTTTGCTCCATCACTGTCCTGCTCTCCGAGCGTCTCTGCAGTGATCAGCCTGTCAGCAGCAGATCTAATCCGTGGGGCAAACCAGTGTTGCAGCATCGCTCCACAGAGCACATCCCCGCTGCTGTCAGCTGCTGCTGTAATGCTGCTGCAGACCACAACCAACATAGCAAACATCTGTGGGATTAAAGCAGCAGAGCTATAGTCCGTGGAAAATCAGATGCTGAGAGACATGTTTCAATTAGGACTCATGGTACTGAGACTTGTGAACTGTTGAGGAGGGAAACACCACGGTTCAGTGTGACTGACCGACACGCTGAGGCTGCGGCCTTTATTTGATGAAAAGCGGCTTCACTTCATTTCACTGATATAAATTGTCCCAGTATTTTTTATTTGTTATTGAGTTTTAACAAACATAAGCAAATTGTCTTGTTTTAATAATTTTCTAAACTCAGAAATAAACCACCTTCTGTTGTTTGAAGATACAGATTTAAAGCAGTTGTTGATTCATATCAAAAAGAGGTAACAGTAGCTCTTGTATTATTTTACTAATGATAATAATAATTTGGAGATCTTCATCCTTTTCTCTGTGTCCAGGCTCCATCATCTTCCTCCTGTGTTCACACCACTGCAAAATCTTTTTTCTAACTTTGGGAAAAATAAAATCGTAGAAGCATAAAAAAGGTTTCACACAATGGCACTGCGGCAGAATTTAACTAATTCATTCAACCTGCACATTATTTTACATCAGTTCATAAATGTGCTTCTCTACATGTCTGGGAAAATTCTTGTACTTGATATTATTGTATATATATTATAATTATATGACTTATATGACTGCTGATTTATTAATTTGTAGATTTTAATTTTAAATACAAAAACATGAAAAGCTACAATATTAAAATGCTGCTTCCATGTTCATGCATCGGTAACAATATACAGATAATATAATACATGATAACTCTATATTATTACTGACCAGATTATTTTTACTTTTGATAATTCAAGTACATTTTGCTCATAATATTTTTACTGAAGAAAGATCTTTCTAATAAATGTAATGTAATGTATTTTATATTGTGGTAAATGATGTAAATATTTTTTCCATCATTGCACTACAACAAATAATAAAATATTATCTAATAGATGACTAAGTAAAAGATGAAATTATATGTGGATACAGCTTTATATAATGTTCACACCAGAGTATTTACACATAATAAATAATAATAATGAATAATAAGGTGGTACAGTGTGACTGAAGAAACAATAAAATCAAAATCACTGGAGAATAAAAAGGACAGACAAGGGGTGAGGCTGAACAACCAGGGCTGTTTATAGCAACGCAGCACCCCCCACTGGAGGGGCAGCATGTCTTTGAACTGTCTGTCACAGTAACATCCACTGTGTCCATGTTACTTATTATTATTGTTGCTGGCTGCTGTTTATTTTGTGGACGCTTCAGTTTCATGCGTGGTTTTTGAATCACCAGGTTTTTCATGTTTCATGCAAACATCATAATATGATTCACCAGGATGAGACTATGATCAGAATTCATTAGTCTAAGGGTGTGTCCTTGACTCAAGTCAGGAAGTCTGTGGGATTAACAGAAGAAAAAGATTATTAATAATCTACCGGCTGAAATTTAAGTATCACACAGGTCCACAGGATCAAGACTGGGACCCTTAAATCCAGCCATTTTGATTAATAGGTAGCACATACAGATTAAGATATTTGTATTCAATTACACCACACTGTGTTTTAACTTTGACCACAGCACAATAAACTGCAGAGCCACAGAATCAAAGCAGCAGAGCAGCAGTGTGGTCGTTTCCTAGACTCAGTCCTACAGGGTTTTAGGTTAATGTGTATGAATCCCGTCCAGACTGTCCTGCAACAGATCCATATTTGTTTGCATATTATAGAAAATACTATACATGTCTATACAGTATCCAAAATACTACAGAAAAGGATCAGTTTATATGACTTTAGATTTTATAATGAAGAAATGGAATTAAAGCTGGATCATAAACATGGTCAGAAACCTGGATAATATCAGAATCACACAGAGAAATCATTCAAATGGTGACAAAACACAACACTAAAGATGATGCTGATGAAATGACACAGAACATTTAACGTAATAAAATAATATAATATTTTTCTTTTTATTTCTGTAATATAATGAAAACATCAGTCCACCAAAGGAGACACTGTTACTAGAATCCACTTTACATTGGTTTAACCTTCAGGAAATAGTCATATCGCAAAACGCTCCATGACTCTGACAAAGCTGATGCCCTCTCCTGCTTACCCTCCTCTTACATGTTACCAAACCAGCCATGTTTGAAAGAATGACACGCACTGTGAGAAATGTGTGATGAACTTCAGCTTTAATCAGTGCAGGTAGAAACTGACTGTGTATGGAGTCACAGAAGTGCCATAAAAGCAATATATGTAAAAGAATAAGAATACAATAAATAATAAATATAATAAATAAACAATAGAGTAAATATATATGGAAATATAAAGACAAATACAAATATAAGCATTTTCATTTATTTTCACATGTATTTGTTCATTTATTTATGAATAGATTTATTTTATTCAAATAATATGTATTTATCTTTGCATATAAATTACTCCTATTTCTGTATATTGTAAATTTTTTCTCATTCATTTTTATATGATGTAATTTATTTATTTTTTATCCCTTTATTTTTCCTTATTTCTTTTGCTATTCTTTAAAGGGCCTAGCTGTCAATCAACTGGCTGTGGATGGGACTTCCTGCCCAGGTTGATTAGCCAATTCCTGTACACATGGATCCTGCGCTGGCAGGAGCTTTTTATCAAGGCCAACAGGAAGTAGATGTGATGCAGTCGTGCCGTCATGTTTCCAAACCCTAACTTACACTGTGTCGATTTCATACTTTCATTTTATTTGTGTTCGATTGTTAGGACATAACACAGCTTTACTGTGGACACTTGCCCAAAAGTAGGATAACATCATCAATCAGTGTGTCACCAGCATGGTTACAGTTTGGTAAAGTTTAGGGAACCAATGCAGTGAAGCGAGCGTTGTAACAGACCAAACGTCGATCTTCATTCTGACCCTCAGCTGTGGTCATGATCTGGGTAGTGACAGAAAGAACAAGATGGCTGATACAATCGGCTGAAATGAGTGTCCTCTGCAGGGTGTCTGGGTTCAGCATTGCACTGGGAACACAATGGATGCTGGCGTGAGTGTGGAAGATGATGTCGCTGAGCTGCTGCGGAGAAGCACGTGTATGTTCACACTGGCTGTGTCTCTGTGCTGCTGCAGCTCCATCTTTTTACATAGAGTTTACAGGTTGCTAAATGTTGGATATCTTTTCATCATAAATTAAGATTTTTTTATGTCTGTTTCAGATTCAGCCTAGACATAGAAACTATAGTGAAGGTGTCAGTTTTATGTGATCTTGCTGGTATGATGTCACTATGACATCATCAGGTGTTTTCTGTCTGTTTCAGCTGGGACATGTGGCACATGTGAAAAATAGGTGAGTGACTGAAACTCTAGATCACGTGACGCAACAGTGACGTGAGGGATGTGCGTCTCACATGTCATGCAGGCAGTGTGTAGCTCTAACCCATTAACATGTGTGGCGAAATGTAATTCAGCAGCCACCAAGCTCACGCCACACATCCCAGTGTGTTCCTGGCCTTAGAGATAGAGTGAGGAGCTCTGATCCAGAGCGAGCTCGGAGTAGAGTCACTGCTCCTTCATGTCAAAAAGAGCCAGTTGAGGTGGTTAAGGCATCTGGTTAGGATCCTCCTGGGCACCTCGAATTGGAGGTCTTTCCGGCATGTCCAACTGGTAGGAGGCCTTGGGGTAGACCCAGAACATATATATCTGATCTGGCCTGGGAACACCACAGGGTCCCCCAGGAGGATTGATCTGGGTGTATATTTTTCTCTCTGAAAGGAGAGCTTTCATGTTTCATAGTAGGGCTGCTCGATTATCAAATCGAGATAATCAAAGATAATTTAGATCAATATCGAGATCATGATTATTCAGCACGATTTCTCATTGACTTTGGAAAAAAAACAGAAAAAAATGATTTCAAAATAAAAAGCGCTGTGTCTATGTAGTTATTCCTGTTATACACAATATAAGTTAAAGATATCGGAGCTTGATACCCCTTTCACTGAGGTCGCTAGTGTTTCTTTGCAACAATAACATAGAGAGTTGTGACACACTTTACAATTTTGGTGCAGATGGTTATAAATGATCGAGCAGAGCTGGACAGGGACATTATGTGTTGAACATGACCTGAACCTTCAGCACAGCTGTACAAACTTTGAAGAGCTATTAAACCAATATTTTTATTAGGGACTCACTATTCCCAACAGGTGTGACTTCCCCTGAACTCAGCTGGAAGGGTTGTTCATAATTAACTGTTAACAGACAATATGAATTTTGACTGACTGATACCATCAGTTAACCATCACACAACAGCAGCTAGGTCCTGGCTATTAACTGTAAAGTATCAAACCAACATTTAGAACCTCTCAACAACTTCATCTTCCTCATGTCGGTATTTGCCTCAAACTTTCCTCAATGCTGCATTCATGAGCTGTCCCTTTAAAAAAACTACCTCATGTTCAGTTGCCCCTGATGTAACATCAGTGCGTGAATGAGTGTGTGAATGGGGGAAAGTGTAAAGTGCTTTGAGTGTTTGCTAAGGCTACAACAGTGCTTTCTATATAAGTGCACTCCAGTTATCATTTATGACCACTGTCATATGTGTGTCCCCAAAAGCAAGGATTGAACAAAGGTTTCTATGGAAAACCAAAGACACCAATGACACACTTCATAGCAGTAGGCGGCAGTAGTGAGTTACATGTACTTTGCCTACCACCATAAAAAATCTCAGTCAGTCATGTCAGGGAAAGAGGAAGAGCCACCACCGACTAGAGCACTGAGGGTAATAAGAAGAAGAACAGAGCAGAAGGCTAGCACAAAACAAGATACGAAGCAACAGCTGGTTTCTTTTTTTAAATTTTTTATATATATATATATATATATATATATATATATATATATATATTTTGGGCTTTTGTGCCTTTATTGGACAGGATAGTAGAAAGAGACAGGAACCCACTACACCACTCGATGCCCCGACAGCTGGTTTTTTAATAATAACTTTCAACACTGGCTTCTCCTATTTACTGGTCACTGTGCTGAAGTGGCAGTTTGCTGTCATTGCTGTTGGTGGTTGTGATTTTGTATCACAATGGTAGGTCAGTGAAAACACAACACAAAGTTAAACAATCTCTCAGTCTAGCATGATGTTACCACTAATTAGCATGCTCGTTATCTCATATGTAACCTGGCTTGTAATTAGCAGAGCTCCAGACTACCAGACTGTAGCTGGTCATTAACAGACTTAAACTACACATAGCACATTAAATTATTGCATTAGTATAAGATGTCTGTGAAGATGATGTGGATAGAAAAGTTATGTTGAGTAATGACTGCTGTTGAGAGACCCAGTCATCAGTCAGTGTGCAGCTCCCACGTGTTAGCATGCAGCTCTTACATGTTAGCATGCAGCTGACGTGGCCCAGATGTTTTCACTGTAATCTGATTGGCTGGATGTTGACATGTTTGAACAGTGACAGCTGGTGTGTACTGAGACAGACAGACAAACTTGAATGCACCAGTGTCTTTGAATTGTAGCACAGTTCTTTCTGATTCATTATCAGCAGCTAGGGTTAAGGTTAGCAGAGATGGTGCTTGTTATCGCTAGGACTGACCATTTGTCCATCACCATGATACAGGTAACTGTGCACAGGTAAAAGTGCAGGTGAACCCTGTTTCCTAAACATAATTGCTGCCTGGATTATGTTCCTGGTGTTTTTCTGAATCTACATCTACAGTGATGTGCAGTGATATCAAATAACTTCATACAAAGTGAAGAGAAAAAAACGAAATGAAATCAATATTTGGTGTGAACCCCCTTGAAAACTGAACCAGTTCCCCACAGTACGATTGTGGGCAGTTTTCCGGAATACTTAGGTTGGTCATGTGTTCCCAGACTGAGTTCATGATGGGATCAGGACTCTGTGATGTTAGAATCAGGACTCAGGACTCTGTGTGGTCACACCATCAAAGGACTCATTCTGGTTCTATGTTTGGGTCTGTGTTCTGCTGCTGATTTCCTGCCCCCCTGATGGTTCTGAACTGTATAAATCAATGGGACTGTGAGGGACATGGAGGTCACGCCCCCCGTCCCTGTGGGGTTATCTTTAGGCAACAAACCTTTTGTTGAGGTTAGGAAACATAAATGTTAATGAAGTAAACAGTGTTTGGGTCCAATGCTTTATTTGCTAAGAGCAGATACTGAAGGTAAACAACAACAAGCACTTAACTTCATTTTACTGACACATTCACTATCAATATTTTTTACTTAGGGGTTTACTTGGGGCTTTTTGTGCCTTTATTGATAGAGCATTAGAGAGAGACAGGAAATGGGGAGGCAGAGAGAGGGGGAATGACATGCAGCAAAGGGCTTGTCCGATGCCGGGGCCAAATGCAGCGAGGACCTTAGCCTCTGTATATGGGGCGGATGCTCAACCAACTGAGCTATACGACGCCCCTACTTACAGAAAAGTTGATAGAAATAGTTCATCATCAGCAGATTGATGAAATCATACCAGTCACAGCATGTTGGGTGGTATTATTGGTGAATGGTCTATAAATTCACTAATATATTTCAGTGTATATATTATTTTCTTTATGGACTTCAGCCATCATCATATTTGAATGACTGAGTGATTGACTGAGTGATGTAGTGACTTTTTGGACAAACCTCAGTGACTTTCTGTAGAAGAGAGTGGTTAGTATTCTCCTGAGAGCACGAGGTTGGACTTTCCCTCCACAGACTCACATCTCTGCTGACCACAGCAGCTGACCTGAATGATGCTCCAACTTTCTCTCTGTTCATTTCACAGTAAATACAGCAGAAATCACAGCTCAGTCTTTCACTAATGTTTGGTGACGCCATCAGACGACGGTTATAAAATCAGGATCAGGACTGAAACCAGCTGGCACTAGACTGAAACCAGCTGACACCAGCTGATACGAGACTGAAACCAGCTGACACTAGACTGAAACCAGCTGACACTAAACTGAAACCAGCTTATACGAGACTGAAACCAGCTGACACTAGACTGAAACCAGCTTATAGGAGACTGAAACCAGCTGACACTAGGTTGAAACCAGCTGACACTAGACTGAAACGAGCTTATAGGAGACTGAAACCAGGTGACACTAGGTTAAAACCAGCGGACACTAGGTTGAAACCAGTAGAGATATCAAATTCTCATAAACATGATATCTCAGTAATGCCTGAAGGGTATTTCTTCAGATTTAGGAAGAAACATTCACTTGGACTCATAAATGAACTGATTAGCAACCAAGTCCACCAAATCTACTCTGACTGGTGACATATATGCTTCGAGTAAGATCAAGTTAATCATCAGTCAAACCAATCTCTGCAGTCCTCTGATTGAATGATATAATACTTGCATTTATATACGGAGGTGCTGATGCTGTCCGTATACCTGCTATAGGTCTGACTGGCTGAAACTTCGTAATCAAAGAAATATTTCAACAGTAAGTGAGACTCTGATGCACCCTGCATTCAGATGTGCAGAGATTTTACATTAAGAACATTCAGACATAGTTGAACTAACTAGATGTCATCATGAATTAGAAACAACCCTCCCTGCTCATTTTGTCACTGTGAGGCAGAACAGAGGAGCCTTGATTGACATGAGTAACCACAGGTCTCTGGAGATCTTGTCAATTAAACCCTGGAGCTCATACATATTAAACATACATGGTACATGTCATACTCCACCCCCCGGTTTCTGTTTTGGCTTTTCTTTGACATGATTTTACCGGCTTGTGTTTGTTGTAAAGCTTATTTATTGCTCTGGGTTCACTCTGGTTCGACTGTGGATCTGCAGTCATGGAGCTCAGACCTGCTTCTCTTCCACCTCCTGGGTTCTAAGGTTCTAAGTCACTTAGCTGGTGAAACTAAACTTAGTAGCCTGGTAGGGGAATTGTGCATGTATCCATATTGTTAGTATTAAAATTGTTGTACAGAAGTCTGAAGCCCAGTTTCTGACCTGTTTGATAAGTTCATGTGTATGATTTGTGCTTGTGTGCCTGTGTGTGCTTTCCTGCAGGTGCGGGCCAGTGCCATTGCCCAGGACGCAGACCAGAACTATGACTATGCCAGTAACAGTGCTGTGTTGCACCTGGAACCTGGAGATGAGGTCTACATTAAACTAGATGGAGGCAAAGCTCATGGAGGCAACAACAACAAGTACAGCACCTTCTCTGGATTCATCATCTATGCTGACTAGAAAACACCACATCCCCAGCTGTCACAGACCCTGTGGTCCAGATCTTGCCACTAATAAAATGCTCAGACTTCCACTTTTACACATGTGGAGAATCCAATATGAAAGTTTCTTCATAACCAGTGTATTACTTTACTTTGTACATCTGCCATCACCACAGTCCGCAGTGACTCCGGATTTTCATTACATCACAGCTGACGTCTTTGTGTTAATGTAGAACTGTGACAGAGTGATGGTGTGAAGGTGTGTGTGTGGTGTAATGTGAGAAATAAAGTGCGAGAAAGGCCCAGCCTATATACTACTGTACAGCTGGGGGACACATGATATGTGTGTGTGTGTGTATGTGTGTGTGTGTGTGTGTGTGTGTCGCTCTCTCTCTCTCGAGGGGTGTGGTAACAATAGAGCGATAGAGACCCCTCACTCTTAAATCTGATTGGGCAATAACCTGCCTGTGAGTCCAGAGAGGAAAACCTCAGAAAGAGCATCAGCTAACGTGTAGTTCTAAAAACTGTCAAGTCAGTGAGTGTCAGGTAATCAACTGTAGGATGATTTTGTGCAATACCTATTATAATAAACTATATTCATGGTGATACTTACTAAGAATGCCTTCAGTCAGTGTGTGTGTTTTTCTTTCTGTTTTAAGAGCATCCAAAAGCTGGTTGAGGTCCATTATGTCAATGAGGCAGACAGTTCCTTCTGCTCTGATCTGCACTGTCACTCATCTGCACTGTGAGACCTGATATAGACAGGTGTGTGTCTATATGACCTGATATAGATGGGTGTATCTCTGTATGACCTGATATAGACAGGTTTCTGTCTTATATATAGTGTGTGTCCAATCAGTTGAGTTTACCACAGTCTGACTCCAGTCAGGTGTAGAAACATCTCAGAGATGATCCAGAAAAATGGAGGAACCTGAGCTGAATTTACAGTCATAGTAAGGTGTCTGAATAGTATTGTCAATGTGATATTTCAGTTTTTACTGTTTAATATTCTTTTTAATACAGAAATGTCTAAAATCCTGTTTTCACTTTGTCATTATGATGAACTGAGTGTTGACTGATGAGGAAAATTAATTTAAATTATTTTATCATAAAACCACAACATAATGTGAAAAAGTGAGATTTTCTGAATGAACTAATCAAGACGGGAGAAAATGAATGTGGTATTTGATAGTAATAAATAATAGAAGATGAGATTCGTTTGATTTTAGCAACATGTCTTAAATGAAGAAAACGACTGGACGAGCTCATTAACATGGTGGTCACATGTCATATACTGATCAAAGATGATTCTCAGCAGTAAATTTGATGTTTGAGTGAAATGGACCAAAACACCGATCGACTGCAGTAATACATTTTTCAGAACCAATGAAAAGAATTTAAGTTTTATCAGGGTTTAACTGGAGGAAATGAGCAATGGTGGAGATATGACAGTGGTTTGGTGGATTACTGGATTTAGCTGAGAGATAGATCTGTGTATCATCAGTATAAGAGTCATGTGACATGTTTGACTCAGAGGAAGCTTCTACAAAGAGAAGAGGACTGGACCAAGAACCAAACCCAGAGGGACTGAGTCTAAGAGGACACAAGACTGTTGATATAAACAAACACTGAGAAATCTACTGGTCAGACAGAAATGAAACCAACTTAGCTGTGACCTATCGAACACACTGATGTTACTGATGACTCCATCAACAGTCAAATCCAGCAGAATTAGAATGGAGTTCACCTTCCTCTGCATCCATAAGATTGCGATTGGTCATTGGTCAATGGTTCAATGATGCAAGTGTGCATCAAAGGTCTCAGAGACAGTCAACCATATTCAGGGACTTAAGAGTAATAACTAAACCAAGTTGGTGTCCTTGGTTCTGCATGGGTTCAGAGACCTGCTGCACAATGTCTAAAATATCTGTCCAGATAATCCCACATTTGAAGTGGGAGGTTGATACATTGACGAATTAAAAACCAAGACTGTATCCAGAAATTATAATGAAGTGAGCAGAGCTCCACTAGAGGGAAGCAATCCCCAGGTTTAGGTCTCAGTGAGGAACAGGATGTAATGAGATCATTTAGAATGAATGATTTATTTGACACAGAGTTTAACAACTGGAGAGAGGTCCTTCACTGAACTGGACTCAGATGATCGGTGATGAGGTATAGACTTCAGTGTTTGTTGGTAAGTGGGGTGAGTCTGGTACCACTTTACAATAAGAGTACCCATATAAAAAGGATTCATGAATGGTTTATAACTAGTTTATTAATTAGCTTGTACACTTTATAAGGGCAGTTTTATTGTAAAGTGCAACCTTTGTGCTGAAGACTGAGCTGAGCATTTCACCAACACCTGAGGTCATTAGCTTCTGTATAGTTAAACACCATCCGTGTGTGTGTGTGTGTGTGTGTGTGTGTGTGTGTGTGTGTGTGCTGTCACTTCAGTACTCATACTGGAAGTGTTAAATGAAGTGATTGTATTGAGTTGTATTTTTCTGGTGTATTTGTGGAGTCTCACGTCCTGACAGTTGAGTGTTTGGATGTTTACTTATGCCAATGGAAACTCAGGATTTGCATCTAATTACCATCACTTCAGATTCACCTACACTCTTCATCTGGGTCAGAACAAGTTAGACAGAGACACATATTTCATAAATAAAGTTTTCTTCAAATTTTTTTAGTCGGTTTTATGAACAAATGTAAGAGGATTAAATAAGAAAACATATGTGAATGGGGAGGGAGGGCTCTAATAATAATAAAATGTTCACATTATAATGAAAACTGCTGTAATAATTAATAAACAACTGAAAAATGTGCATCTTAAAATAAAGTGGTTAATTTAAAGAAAATTAAAAAAACATGAAAAGTGAAACTTGAGTTTCATTTCTTTTGTCTGAGCTATTTTTATAGTAAACAAGTCACCAACTTTAACTGTTCTTTTCTCCCTCTTACATCTCTTATTACTCTGACTATTGTCTATCGTCCAGAAACTCCTCTCTCTCTCTCCTGTGTGTGTCTCACTGACTGGGTCACTGTGATTGGCTGAGTAGAATCATGTGACCATAAAGGTAGAAAAACATAGACGCTTCTAAATGTAATAATTCTCAATTATTTATAGGTTACAGGTCCAGGACATCATCTGGTTCCAGACCCGGACTTATTAGTGACCTGGGGTACAGGTGTATGATATGAAGGTTGTATGATGGGAGGTGAAAATGCTGATCCTTTCTTTCCCCTCCACAAACAGCAGGTTTTTAAAGGGGCTCCTTCTACACCGTCAGAGGAGCGCACACACACACACACACACACACACACACACAGTCATGTGACCCAGGTGTGAATACTGATTGTTTCCTTTCACACTGAAGACCAAAGCCAGATGTTCGCAGGTGTCAGCGGGTTTTTGACGGGTGGAAAAGGGGCTTTAGCGATTGAACCACAATCTGTTAGCAACTGAACATTTCTGAGCAACATCAGCCCAACTCCACATAAATACACAACTCAACGTTAATACCTGATAATAACCCACTTCTGACAATGGCTTTCATCACACTCTTAAAAGAACTTTGATTAATTACTATTAACTTGAGACCAAACTCAGTGACTAGAGAACAGAGCACTGTGTGCTGTGTAATATTATTGAAACTGTCTCTTCAGAGAGACATGCATCAGCCAACACTCTCTCTGTGTCACCCACAGACTCACCTCTCTCCCCCTGTCGAGCCCTCTGTCTGTCCCTGTCACTGTCACACAACAGAGCCCCCCCCCCCCCCCCCCCCTGTGTCTCACCTATGAGCTCTACCTGTGTTACAGTAACATGCTGCAAGTCAGTGAATTTAACGTGATGCACAATACTTGGTCAGACAGACACACACACACACACACACACACACACACACACACACACACACACCTCTCTGGTGTTGATGATTGAGTTGTGTCTGTGGCTCCTGTTGTTCTTCATCCAGCTCCAGCTCTGTGAAGGCTGATTACACGTCTGATTACATGTATGTTTACATGCACATACATACACCTAGATACTCATGAATAAATGATTCTTCAGGGTGGCTCATTTGATTCTTCAGCTTCAAGTAGAATTTAGTAAAAAAAAACACTGTGAAGCAGGTTGGAGTCATAGAAAAAGATTTATTTTGGCTGTTTGGTCATTTTACTGCTGCTACTGTTCCAATCAGTGAGACGGTTGTTGGGTAATGGTTAGCAGGTGAGGTCCAGCAGGTGAGGTCTTATTCTGTGATTTCTAAAAGGTGAGACAGGTTGGTGTTTGTTAGCTGTTGTTGTAGTCAGAGGGAGTTTCTATCCACACCACAGAGTTCTTAGTTTCCAACCAATTCATGTAATAATCAGACTTAGAGAGTAGGAGACTGATGACTTGTGTTGCTGCTGTTCAGGGTGTGTTAGATACAACAAGGCGTCGTCTGCATATCAGCTCAGTTTGAGGCGAAGGTGAGCTGTTTGTATACCTGTTAGACAAATATTTAGATGACTGGTAGCTATGAGAGGTCCAATGACTGGACATTGTTCAGTGCTCTGCTGCAGAGTGAAGTGCTGGTGATTGTTGGTTATAACTGATGCTGTTTTTAATCCACTGAGTGAACAACTCCACAAAACCAAAACCCTACATGTGAGAAATGTTCAGAGTGTATCCAAGGCCTTTATGGTGTTATTGATGTGGTTGATGAGCATCTATGATTTATGAGTCCTGTTCAGTCTGGATGCATTAATGAAGATATGACCGGATCAATGGTTTCCATTGATTTCTCTGTTTCTATTCAGCTGATCAGTGAGGAATGAACCTGATCTTTTCACTGTGTTAAAAAATGATTCAGTCTTATTCTTTGCATGAGAAATTGTGTCTGTTGATGAATGATGTTGGCACAATATTATGAATATTTAAATAAGTCTGTTTACACACTCAGGAGAATTAATATAAATAAATTAAATATGTCAGAGTAAGACCCAGATGCAGGCCATCCAAAGTAGGTGAAAAGGTGATTTATTAAATGAAGAAACAAACTTACAAAAAACTGAAAATGCTGAGTACTCAAAATCCCAAATCATAGAAAAACAGGATGCAATAGGGGAACACTGGAACAAAACAGGAGTACAACCCAAAATCCAAATAGTCAAAGAACAAGAGCAGAGACACTAGGAAAACAAGAGTATCAAAGTAAAACAGGAACAAACAGGACGAACTGACAAAGACAAAGGGGAGCACAGAGACTAAATAGACACAAGGGAGGCAAGGGTGATTGAACACAGGTGAAACACATTAGGGCGGGGCAGACAATCAACAAGGAGTAAAACAGAACAAAGACAGGAAGGAAATAACCACGAAAAACACAAGTTAAATTGTTAAAAAGTAAAACAGGAAATAACCCTGAAATCCAAATCAAAGAGTCTAAACATAAGGTCCAAAAAGTGTTCAAACATAAATTGTCCATCATGACAAAATGCATATGATCCTCTGCAGTGACGTTCCATGGATGTTTGTGGAGATTGTTTTGTGTTCATTGTCTGCTGAGATAATCTTGTTCTTTTTGTCAGATTATAAAATTAGGAAATATTCTTAAATATGTGAGATAAAGATCATGTTCACATAGAGCTGCAAGAGCTCAAGACAAGAGCTGTTTCTAATCTGAAGACCAGCAACATTCACTGAACATCATGACATTCATGTTTCAGAACCTCCCGTTAGTTTGACAGCAGGTTTCACACTTTCTTAAATGTCAACAATCACACAGAATCATAACCTGATTCCAGAGCTGATTCCAAGGCTGATTCCAAAGCTGATGTGCAGATGGTTCAGATTCTCACTCAGTATCTTTAGGGAAGAAACTGATCATCTCATAATCTCAAAGAACTAAAGTCACAAAGAACAAGGAGTCCTGCAACAGATGGTCTGGTCCCCACAGAGTCCTGATCCACATCACAAAATCACATGAAGAGACAGAGACACCGAGATGGACTGAACCCACAGGAGACCTGAGACAGGTTGCCTAAGAACAAACTTCCTGCTCAGGTCCTTTAAACACTGAGTGTGAATGTAGTAGAACTGGATGGTCTCACCAGGTATTGACCTGAGTGAGTTTTTTCTGTTTACTGTATGAAGTTAAGTGACATTTAAAAACTATTCATTATTTTACTTTACTGCTTCATGAATCACTGTTATAAATATACAAATATTATGTAACTTAAAAGTACAACTGATTTCATAATTCAGATTTTATCCATCAGGATCTGTCAGAGGTGTTGGAAGCTCAGTGACTGATGTGTTTAAAAAACATTGACAAAAAGAAGCTCAGTATTGACAGTGGATCTGTGATTTCTTCTATTTTAATATCTCTGTATGATGCACGGCTTCTCCACATGAGCTGCATATGTGAAGCAGACTCAAATAGCCTGGATTCAGCTTCTGTGTCCCAGAAAGCAGCTGCCAGCTCTGGCCTGTCAGCTGGATGAATAACAGCAACATCAGTTTCTTCTGTCCACTGGAGTCAGAGTTGGCACTGACTGAGGAACTGAAGAATCTGCTCAGAGATTAATTTCTTAATATTAAAGGATGCAGCTTCAATACAATCATATTACACACATTGTTCATCACATGGGAAAGTAATGGCTGTGATTGAAGGAAGGTGCAGCAATCACACAGAAGACGTTTCTCAGAGGGTGCACTGGTGTCCATATCAATCCCAATGCTTGAAATGGGTTTGAGAAAACCAATCACAGCCCTCCTCACTGTGTTCACAGTAACATTGACCAGTGAACTGATCTTCATGTGTTAAATCAGCAGACTGTCCCTTTAATATTTTACCATTTAAGTGAGAAACTAGAGGGAAAAGAGCCTTTTTTTCATCTCAACAGTGTTGTCACCAGAGTAAAGGCTGGGAGCTGAGAACATGGTGACATACAAGAATGACGGGAGTTCACTCTGGTGCACCACATTTATTTTCTGTAGAATATAGGAAAAGTGCACATGGAAATGACAAATAATAGCTGTAAACACAGTAAATATAGTGTGGACTCTTATTTTGAAAACACCATGCCTTGAAACACCCTATTTTAACTTATTAACTCTAAAAGGATAGCATAGAAAAATAACCTTGGCTGTAATATTAGCATGCTACCGATGTTTAGCATAATCCATGCATAAATATAACCATTATCACTCCAGCCTAATTTACATGGTAACACTATAAAACTAAGGCGCTGTCAAAATATTCTCTATGCAGGTTTATTTCACAATGTTGCCAAACATGAATCTCTCAACATACAACTTGATTAACTGTCTTAAGCTCACAAAGAAAAATACCAGATTATCAGTTTAGCTAGCAGATTCCTCTTGATCGGCGCCCGCCATTTTAATCACAGAGCCAGCGTTAGACCACACTCCTTTTCAACAAAAAAATATCAAAAGACAAAATCAATGTCAAAGTTATTAACTAAGGCTCCGCTTACATGTTCTAAGATTGTGTTACCTGGGTTGTGTTAAAGGTCACATATTATGCAAAATGCCCTTTACCATGGTTTTCTATCAGTAATATGTGTCCCTGGCCTCCCCCAAACATGAGAAAAGTCCATCCTCTCCGTTTTTTGCTTGCTCCACTTTTCAGAAAATGTGTGCTCACACAGGCCAATTGGAGATTTTCCCTTGATGTCGTCATATAGGGAAATAACACCTCCCCCAGGTGGGTGACACTCCCCGAGCTAGGTGTGTGTTCCGCTCACTGAGTCCACCTTGCAGCCACTATCGTTTATTCCCTCGCATCACTGCCTGCCGTAAAACTATGTTGAAGGAACAAGCGAAGCACGCTAGTTGCTCTGTTGTTGGCTGCACAAACCAACACAGAAGTCTTTTTTACCCCCTGTGTCTGAGGATCTGAAGACCCAGTGGATTAACTTTATTTTTGATGGAAGTGTACCTGCTACAAATTCCTAAAGTGTTGTATGTGTGTGCTAACTATTTCACTTCGGACTGCTTTCTCAATGAGGGCCAGTACAATGCAGGATTTGCTACAATTCTGAAGATAAAGTATGGATCAGTTACAACTGTCCATGACCCAACTTCAAACTTGGGAGCTGTAAGTTTTACCATTTTATGTTGCTTTACTGTAAGTACCTGTATGAGCCTGATACATGTGTTGCTAGAATGGCAGCTAATGTGGTTAACATTTTGACAGCTCATATTTGAAAAAGTATTTGTTGACCCGACACCATATACAGAAGCTGTTTTGGCCATCCCCCTCCCAAGGGACCTCACTGCACGGTTCGAGTGACCTGAGAAGGAAGAGGTCTTAGCTAGCTATCATGGGGCAGTCTAAAACCCACGTACTGGCCTTTGGCATTAGGAAACTCTGCGGATACGTAGGACAATGCAAGCTGGAATGGTGACCCAGATTCTGTGACCAAGGAAGCCCCAGCATCAGCTCACGAAGCTCCTTAGTTTGAAACTATACGTTTTTACAAAGAAACAAAACGTACTGGTGTATTCCTCTCAAGTGTAAAGTACCATAGTCAGCGCAGTATAGGTTGCTGGCATTCTGGAGGGAGTACACATTGAGGCAGACTGGCTCCCAGGACGGTCTACCATACATGGTAATTCTTCCTCGATCCCCCATAGCCGTCTGGTAACCTACAGTGAATTACAAATGGTAAATGCTATGGTTTATTATAAATGTAATGTAATCAAAACAAATTACTGATTAGTTTGTCCAGTGAGAATGCTACCTGTGGTATCTCCTAGCAGCAGATATTCTCAGCTTCTGTGGGCATGGTTGCAGTTTCCACAGGAACACCTGTCCAAAACATAGAGAAAAATGGTAACATTCACCAAAATATAAAGCTCATGAAATTCAAAAACTGACAGACAGTTGAGCTAAGGTGGGTAAGAAGTAAGCTTTGCTAAATATCAAGCACATATAACATAGGTAATTTATAACATGTCACTTATTACATATAATGTGGAGCTTGACAACAGTGTAGAGTAGAAAACACTGCACAGCCTCGTCTCTGACTAAAGATTAATGTTGCTGACAGACGTGTATGCTCAATTACAGTGAGGTAAGTTCATTGTAATACACAAAATAAATTACTACATAAAGGTAGATGTTATGATATATATATTAAAATATTTTACTATTGTCAACATTGAACACCTGTAGCAGCCCTTAGACAACAAACATTTTCATAGGCTGTAAAAGTATATCTAAGGTGGCTTGTTTTTTTTTTTTACCAAAAGAGCTCCAGTAATGACGAGACAGTAACAGTTAGCATTAACTACCTAGCTACATGTTAGTAACTGTGTGCCAGCACACATTAACAAACTAAAAATGTAATGTTAAAATACACAAAATTGGTTACCAACCATTCAGAAACGTCCTGCTGCAGTTGTAGAGTTTGAACTTCTTCAGGAGCCTCTCCCTCTGGGTCAGATTCTGGATTAAATTTGTATGGTTAAACCAAAGCGCTTCAGACATTAGAGCATGGTGCCAGAAGCCCAAGCCACATCCCCTTCCGCAGAGGGGCGTGATCAGGCACCGACCATTTGCATTTAAAGCTACCGACACAGAAACAGCCTGTTCTGAGCAGGGCTGAAACAGAGGGGTTTATAGGCATGCTAAAATACAGGATCAGAGTGGATTTTTAGCAAGAAACTTCAAAGACAAGTCTTCAAAGACTTATTTAAACTTGTTGAAAAGGAGTATAATATGTGCCCTCTAATAGTCAGCTTACCGGTAGAAAATAGGATAAATACAGTTAAGTTCACAGGTGCTCTCCCTGGCGTGCATACTCAAACTTACTCGACACGTACTGACAACTACTCTCTTCTCTACTGGCGTCAGCAACTGATTCTCATAGTATATTGCACAGAGCACCCTCTGTTGACCATACTGTGCTTAGCAGGAACAAAGAAACTATGTACCTCAGTAAATGACCTAAAAGCAGGAAAATACAGTGTAGCGTTAACGCCATATTTTAGGATTTACCCTCGTTGAAATGGGGCACCAGTCCTCTAGGAGGACAACAATGAATTACTTCATTGCCAAATTTATCAATCTCATATCGGAAGCCATGACTTCTCGATTCAATGGATCTCCAGTCTCTACGTCAAAAGAATACAACAGGACAACAACTGGGGGTAAATATAGGAGTTTATTTAACTAAACTACTATGTACAGAGTAAATGCAAGGTGTAATAATCATAAAGATGAAAATAATAATGAAATGAGCAGTGTGATGAGTTGGCAATGGTGGAAGAGGATATGTTATGGCTATACACTATGGCTATACAGCTAATGACACTACATCTACGAATTAGGTTTGATGATTAAATATTGCTATAGTTTGACATCAACCCAGTCATGAGCAGAGTGTTAAGACCGGCCTACTGTACTGTGCTGTAGCTGAAGACCCTCGGCTGGAACTCAGGTGGCTGTGGTTGCCATGGTAACCCTGGAGACGCGGGATCTAGGTGGATTCTCCTGGAGGCCGTGTCCCGTTATCACGATGACGGATTCTGCCGGTGTCTCAGCGGTTCAGCTCTGGTGGAGTTTGCCAGGAGACTTTCTGTTTCGGGCACTCTTGATTTCTGCTCGGCTTCTCTGCAGGCGGTCGTGCAGATGTGTTGCTGCTGGTGTCTCTTGCGGGTTGACGCGAAATAAACTAATGCTCTTCACTTTGGCTGGATAACTTTAGAGGAGACTGGCGTTGACCAGATGACACTAAAGTTGTCAAAATCTTCAAAAAGGAAAACTTGATGATGATTAAAAGTTACAAAATTACTCTGAGGCACTTCTGTTGCTTTGGTTCAGTTGGTCTTGACTTGGCTTATAAAAATAAAAGATCACACATGTACACAAAAATCATGTTACTTGTAGCTTGTGGCAAAGAAAAATAAAAGACGCGAAAAGTGCAAAAATGACTAAGAGCCATGAGTTTGTGGCGAGCAGCTTAGAGCTAAGAGTTTCCATGGCTACAGAGCCGGGCTTTGAGCCGGGACTCTGAGCTTTGAGCAAAGATCTCAGCTTCTAGTTTCTGCATCGTTTCTCGCTACTCGCATCTTCTTGTCATCTGGGTGTCTCTAACTTTTCTTTCTCTTCTGGTTCTCTTCTCACCTTTCAGGCTTTTCTGCACTTCTCTGACTTTGTGACTATGTGTGAATTGATCACGACTGTTTTATCCCCTGGGGGGTGGCGCATGTTTCAGGGGTGTCACCCGTCGTCTCCTGTGTTTCCACTTGGAGAAGAGAGTAATTTTCCACTGAACTTTGGAATAATTTAATTCTAGAGTTTACTTATAAACTTGCACATCCGTCTTCCACCATGACCACAAAACATTAAATGAAATAACATAAAACTACTTGCACTAATAATAGCAGAGAGGAGTAATAGGAGTGTTGATTTCATATTATATCCTTCAAACCTGTGTAGCGTTAACGCTATATTTAATGATTTACTGTCGTTGAAATGGGGCACCAGTCCTCTAGGAGGACAACAATGAATTACTTCATTGCCAAATTTATCAATCTCATATCGGAAGCCATGACTTCTCGATTCAATGGATCTCCAGTCTCTACGTCAAAAGAATACAACAGGACAACAACTGGGTGTAAATAAATGAGTTTATTTAACTAAACTACTATGTACAGAGTAAATG
>NW_019525361.1:127590-191578 GCF_002814215.2 Seriola lalandi dorsalis
TAGATATTTAATTTTACATTCATCCTTTGATCTGTGTCTGTGAAGAGTGTTCTGCTGGTCACTACCCAGGATTGGAATGTGGGTTGTAGTTTATGACTCTTATCTAGAGAGGGACAGAGGAAGAGAGGTTGGTGTGTGTGTGTGTGTGTGTGTGCGTGTGTGTTCAAGCATGGCACAGACAGAGCAGGATTCACACCTTAGTGTTAATCAGTCCTTTTGTTGTTACTTGTCCTATACAAGAAACAATCAAATATCACTTCTCCAGTTATCTGGTGTCCATTGGTTGATCCTCTGGAGCTGACCCTTTGATCTTTGGTCTGGTTCTGTGTCGTTCGGCCATGCTAACAGCATGGTCTGTTTGTGGAAGAGGGGTCCTTTGTCTCTGTTTCCTATCAATCTGATAGTTCGATGGTGGAAAGAGTCGCAAAGTGTCAATTGTGAGTCCGCAACTCTGCATGTCCTTATAATGAACTTCCTTAATGGCTTGTGACTGATGCCAGGCCACGTATGTACGCTACAACAGGTAAGTGACACAATAAACAATGTTTTGAGACGGACTTTCACCAAGTTTAAAACTGTATAAAAAATAGTTCCAATGTTCAAAAATCGGGGGGAGGGGGGGGGGGGGGGGGGGGCTGCTATTCATGCCACAATTAATCTGTATTAATGATCAGATTGTGACTCAATAATATTTATTTTTTCATAGTGGAGATCCAGACTGACACTGTAAACAGAGAAAGAATCTGAAGAACACTGATAAACACAAAACAATTAGAGTTACAGTAAAGTGAGTTAATAACATTGTATCTCCACCTGTATACCTCTAAAATATTTAGTTTAGAGGTTTGGGTTCAGGCCGCTCTCTGTAGGTCTGCTTTCACTTCACTTTGAATTTAGTGAACATGACATAATGATGATGAAGATGTGACACAGTTATCACAGACTCAGGAGCTGAGGGATGTCAGCCTCCACATGTGGCTACAGGAGATCTGAAATCAATCCCTGACTTTTCTGTAAGTGCTATTATTATCCGAGGGACATCTGTTATGTTGACATGGTTCTGTTTAGTTCATGAAGCAACAAGGATGAGGAAGTGATTCATGCTCCCAGTCCACTTACATCAGAACCTGGTCTACTTTGAGATGCAGTGAAGACCACAGAAGGCCAGAGATCAGAACCAGTGTAGGTTACAGGTTCCTACAGTCACTCACTGTGCTCTGGTGGAGTCCAAAACACATTTCCTTCCTCTCAGGCACCTTCATCATCGTCACATCCCACCATATGTCCTGATGCAGGAAAACTGGGCTAAAAGGTAAAAATATGGACTTTTCATGATTTACTATTTAAATGTATATGAACAGTCACTCACTTTGGACCGTCCGTCTTTGGACTGTTCCTGCCTCTGGACTATCCATCCCTGTTGTTCCTGGCTCATCCCTTTCATTTCTGCCCGTCTCCAGCCAATCTCCATCCACCACCGGATGTCCTCAGACTTTCCTCCCTATCCCTTCACCTCACTGCCACATTCACCTGTCAGCTCACCTGTCTCCTATTCTCAATCACCTGAGCTTTTCTGCCAATCACAGACCAGTTCTTCATTCCCCTGATCTGCTGCCTGGTATTTATGTCTGTGTGTTTCCCTATGCCTGTTACCTATGTGTAGTGATCTGTTGACTCCACCTGTCTACCTGTTTGTCCATGCATCTGTGTAAACCCTGATCCTCTTCATTTTATATACTTCCTGTGTGCTGCTACCACCAGGTCTAACAGACTCCTTCACTGTTGAACTCCTGGGACAGAAGATCTGACAAATAAATTATTAACTCATTCACAACTCTCCAAACTGTCCCAGTGATAAAGTCAGTAGTCACAACTAATGATCTCCTCATTAGTATCACTGTATCATACAGCAGGTTTTAATGATCACAGTCAATGTGGTTCTATTAAAATAAGCCAGCTGACCAACAACAGATGTATAGATATATTTTATATGGTAGGTAAGTGTTCATGCTTGATGAGGTTCTCACGTCAACAAAATAAAAGCATTTGTGAAAATGTGGAGGCTGCAGAATAAGTGCTGGCTCCTCTCAGAGCCAGTTAAAAGGTGTCTGCTGCTTCTTTTCAAATCCTTTGTTGTTGTGACACAAAAGCCCGGCTTGTTTTTAGTGACCTTGGAGACTTTGGAGCAGAGAAAGACAATCCTGCTTAAGCTGAGAGGGCTGTGGAGGATTTAGAAAACAGGTTGAGGATGGGAGGGTCGCAGATGGAATCTCAGATGGAATAATTACCATGTGTCCCAAATCCTGCCTGACTTCCCCCTGTAATCCAGACAGGAGGAGAAAACACAGAGAGAAGTCCAATTATGTTCTGAACTTCCTTTTCTTTTTAACCTCCCCCCCAGTCTCTCAGAAGCAGAATCAGTGCTGAATGCAGCTGCTGTTTGAACGGTGATGAGACCTGTTAGTGATTACAAATCAAACTGAACAAAATGATGTGAATCAGAAATGTGAGTTGTTTCCGCCTCTGTTAGAGAGGAACAATGCTGTTGTTATTCTTCATGCAGATGAAACTGCATGGCACTGCCCAAAACTCAGCCATTAGCTATACCATAAAGGCTCAGCCCTAACTGGATTAGGGTTTGAATCCTACCCCTGGCCCCCCTAGACACTTGTGCACGAGACGAAGTGGAGACACCATGTTATTCTGTTTTGGGGGGGGGGGGTATATCAGTGTCTTTGTGGAACACAGACACTTCTAAAATACACATAAGTCTGGTCCGGTGGTTTAAAGTGGTGGTCTATATAGTTGTATATAGTTATTTTTCAGTGATGGATGATGTGGTGAGAACAATAGGCTGCCTGTGTTCCAGATGAAAAGTGTAGGTATGAGGGAAAGAGACAAACAGAAGCTCCTGAATCTGCCTCCAAAGGTAAGAGTCTGAGCCATGAGACCTCATCAGGGAGAGGGTAAGGGTTAGCCAATAATAAGCCTGAGGAATATTAATAGATGCCTCGGGGCTCATGCGAACATGAGAACAGAGGTTTCTGGTTTTCGTGTGTGACAGTTGGGAACTTGTTGCATAACATGTGACCAGTGGATCTGGTTGGTGGTGTGTGGTTGGTATCACTCCAGCAAATGGAACAGACCCTAACCCTGCTGCTATAGGCTACCTGCTAACTGCACGATGAACTAAAACAGTGTGTGTGTGCGTGTAGCCTGTCTGTCACCACTGATGCTGAGTTGTCATGTTTCTGATTGACAGCTGAGAAGACTAATACACTGTACAGTTTGTCATGTAGGGGACCACAGCCTGAAGGACACATTCATCTGAGTGATGTGTCACTGCAGTTTAACATAATGTCCAGTCACTGAATACTTGTTGTAACTGTTTGATCAGGAAACAGTGGAGGTCATGGTGCAGCTTTGAGAATGATGAATATATTTTTTTTCTTGTTAATGTGATGTGACAAACTTCTATAATATGATTGTTTCAGCACTGTTTAAGGCACCATAGCATTAACATGTGCTACATTTGCAGATCTGCTTGTAGTTCATCTTTGCTTGGAAAGAAAAAAATTACAATGAATCTTCAGCATTGCAGCAGCAACACTAAACCAAAGGGATATCTGATTCAAAATCTTTGGCACTGAGTGGTTTGGAGGTACAGCATATTTAAATTAGGAGCATGTGACTGTACTGTGTAGGAGATAAGGTCAGGTTGAAGGTTCAGGCCCTGCAGGAAGGTGACAGAGCTGTCACAGCTCATCGCCTTCAAACACACAATCAACCTCTGATGCCAATCTGCTAAAGCTCCTGTAAACAACTTGATATCAGAGATAAATACACAAGATAGACAGTGTGCAAATCCAAAAACAAGTGTATGTGTGTATGTATGTGTATGTATGTGTATGTGTGTGTGTGTGTGTGTGTGTGTGTATGTGTGTGCGTGTGTGTGGGGTTGCACTGTGTAGTAGTTAGTTTGTAAATTCTTACAAACAAACTTCTTTTGTCTTTTCCAAACTGACATCGCTGTTTATTTGGTTGTTTATTTGATTATCTGTTATTATTTAGTTGTTTATTTATTGATATTTGGTATATTATTTTGTTATTGTTTATTTTTTTTATTAAACCCACTTCCTGTACTTCTTAATCTGTTGAACCATTGGTAGTTTTACATCAGTAATCTCATTGCTGGATTGAAAACCCAGATCCATGTTTATGTGGTTATGCTCAACCTCACCTCACTCTCTCTCTCTCTCTCTCTCTCTCTCTCTCTCTCTTTCACAAACATTTGTGTTTCCATTACTTCAGGGGACATTACATTGATTTCCATTCGTTTCCTGCAGACTTACTCTGACCTGAAGTATAACCTGAACCCCAGGAAGTTTTTAACCCTGATTCACCCCTCTCAATAATTGGAGGAGAAATCTGGTTCTGGACCTTGGTTGGTTCTGATGTTTGGTCCAGATGATCTGGTAATGTGAAGGTTCACAGATCCAGTTTTAACCCTTCTGAACTGCTCAGACTCATTGGACCGCCGGTTTGATTCTGATTACAAATCAGTCCTGGAGCAGCTGATGGTTTTGTCCAAGCAACAGTAAACATTCTAGCATTTGAGGCTAACATTAACTAGCATACTACTGTTGACAGATATTAAAACATACAGTTAAAATCTCACCTCCAGTTGTCACTAAGACAACCTGTGTTGACTGCATCTGTTTTTTCTCACAGTAAAGTTTTACATTACAACAAGTTGTCTCACCACAGGCTCATTCTATTGATTCAGATGCTCCACCCCATGACATCACATGAGGTGGAGCGCCGATCCCTCTGGCACAATAATCTGAATAATATGCTGTAGTGTGAGCATGTTTGAGAAGAGAACAGAACATCTGTGAAGTTTCTCCGTATAGACATGATGCAACCCAAAATCAAAATCAGCTCAACCCTGACCTAAACCTAAACCTAACCTAACCTAAACCTGAACCTGAACCCTAAAACTAGGTGTGAAGCCTTACACAGCCTTGAAGGTGTTAGAAAGGACTGGCCAAAGTGTCCTCACTCCAAAGGTCTGAAACTGAAACTGGTCCTCACACACACACACACACACACACACACACACACACACACACACACACACACACACACCTCTGAATTAGTGTGGTATAGGTGTGGTGCTGATGTGATGAGAAGTGACAGCTACTATGGACTGTTTGGACTGGATGTGATCCACTTGGCTCACTGCTGATCAAATCTCCAACAACAGACTATTAACTCCAAGCAAATTGCGCCAAGTAGGTTAAAGTGAGGCTTGTCTGTTTTAATATCACTGATATCTCCATTTGTTGTCAGGGTATAAAAAGACTCATCTCGCTGAGCGGGCGCTTGATAGGAAAAGCACATTTGTCACAGTCTCTCTCTCTCTTTCTCTCTCTGTCCCTCACTTTCTCTCTCTCTCTCTCTCTCTCTGTCTCTCTCTCTCTGTCTCTGTCTCTCTCTCTCTTCTCTCTCTTCTCTCTCTCTCTCTCTCTCTCTCTCTCTCTCTCTCTGTCCCTCTCGGTCTCTTTCTCTCTCCTCCATAGGGGAGAATCATCTCATTGTGTCATTTTACATCACAGATCTGTTCCACTCTTTCCTCCTGAAGAATTGACCCTGTTCTTCATTCTCTGCTTCAGACAGGAGCTTTTCACACATCATGGAAACAGGCTGGTGAATTTACTGCCATTGAACTATGGCCAGTATCATGCACTCCAGTGCAATGCTTCCAACACAACAGTAATGCAGTAAAGGCCTAGTGAAATGTACATAGTTGTGAGACTGTGGGTTGGTGGGGTATGTGTAGTGTTGGTACTGCATTCATCTCATGTTCATTAATAAGGAAACATGCATTAATACTGATTTGACTGGAAGAGAACAGGTCATTCACAAAGGTCATCAAGACATAAGAGTAGGTGCTCAGTGTTTTTAACATGGATGTAGCAGCATTTAACAAACTGTTTTTACACCAGTGTGTAAACATACTGTAAATACCAGCATTATGGTGTTCTGAGTGATCCACACATTTTCTTTAGAAAATGTGTGGATCACTCAGAACACTAACCCTAACCCTAACCCACCATAATGCTATCTTTAGTTATAAAATTACAATCTTTTGATCAAGGTCTTTTTTATTTTCATATCACAAAAAAACATTCAACTTGAACATGGGACAGTTAAGATTGCTTCTGAAATTGTTACATCTATGTCCGTTTCCCATTTGTTTTGGAGAGAATCCAGATTATTGTTACATCTATGTCCGTTTCCAATTTGTTTTGGAGAGAATCCAGATTGTTAACGTTATGTGTCTTAAGTAATGTATAAATTCTGCTTATAATTTGTTTTATGTCAACTTTTCATTTAAAAGTTGTATCTAGCAGAGTTACAGGAGGATGTGATGGGAAGCATGCAAAGTTAGAGGTCACAAAACCTCTAAGTTGTAAATACCTGTAGAAATGGGACTTATTAAGATTCAATTTCTGTACTAATTGTACAAAGGAGGCAAACCTGTTTCCAATGTAGAGATCATATAGTGTGCCAATTTTAATTCTTGACCAGATATCAAAAGCCTCGTCCATCACTGATGGGGCAAACATATGATTTCTTGTTATGGGTGCAGCATAAGAAAGGTCTGTGAGATCAAAGGACTGTCTGAACGGAGAGAGGCAGGGGGTCCCAGCATTCAAGGTCCCTCTAAAGATCAGATAACAGGGGTTGATAGTTAGCCATATAGAGATCTTTGTGGTCATTTGTAATTCATATACCTAAATATTAGAATTTTTGGGGGTTATTTTAAAGTAAGCTGACCCAAAATGCATCCCATCCACTGAGGTATTAGGCATAAGTTCACTTTTCTGAACGTTAACTTTATAACCAGATATTCTTACGAACTTTGCAAGTAGAGCCAGTAATTGAGGAAAACTTGAGCGGGGGTCTGTTATAAACATTAACATGTCATCTGCATAACATGGAACTTTGTGCTCTGAACCCGCCCTGTGAATGTCCTTGATATAAGTGCTCTGTCTTAGAGCCAGTGCCAGCGGCTCAAGTGCAACAGCAAACAGGAGCTGTGAAAGAGGGCATCCCTGCCTCCTACCCCATTTGAGCTCGAAGTAAGTGGAAAGACTGTTATTGGTGTGTACTGCAGAGTGTACTGAAGAGTATACAGGATTTTAATCCAGGATATGAATTTAGGGCTGAGATTAAAAACTTCTACAGTCTTGAAGTGAGAGTAACACCTCAATATTCCCAGGATCGGGTGGAGAGGGATCATAAAAGGTATTTCTGTAAGGTATGTTGAAAAAGGAGTAATAATTTTTTATAAATCCTGTCTGATCAGATCCAATAATATAAGGGATTACTTTTTCATGTGGCATTCACGAATCTTAGCAAGGATTTTGGCATCTGTATTCAACAGCAAGACAGGCCAATATGAGTTGCAATTAAGAGGGTTTTTATCCTTTTTAAGTAACAGAGAGATAACTGCTTGACAGATGGTTTGAAGTAAGGAATTTGAGGCAAAAGACTCTTCAAATACCAACAATAACAGACAGGAGAGTTGATTTGAGAATCTTTTTTCAAATTCAGTTGGGATTTATTTATTTATTTATCAATATCTTTTATTTATTTATTATTATTATTTTATTATTATTATTATTATTATTATTATTGTCAATACTTTCACTGTGTTCTTTCCCATGACATGTTCTTATGTCTTGGGCCAACTGTCTTTTTTTGAGAATCCATTCTAATAATATTGTATCCCCTGAAATATTTCTGTTGGACTTAATGGAAATGAAAATAAACATTTGATCGCAAAAAAAAAAAAAAAATTCAGTTGGGAAACCATCTGGCCCTGCTGATTTGCCACTTTGCATGGCTCTAATTGCCAAAGCTATCTCCATGACTGAACAATCCCTTTCCTGCTCAGCAGAGAGTTCTGCATCTACAGAGGGCATGTTCAGGGATTTAAAGAAGTTTGCCAGGGCAGAGGGATTGGTAGATGAATCTGAAGTACATAATAATTGACAAAATATTTTAAAGCAAGAATTTATTTTATTTTTTTGCATTTTAGAACTTGTTCATCATTAACTGCAGGGATGGTTTGATTAGCAGTTCTTTGGCGCAGTTGATGCATAAGTATTCATCCAGCCTTTTCCCGTGTTCATAGTGGCTATGTTTTAATTTGGAAATAAGGTATTCAGCTTGTTGAGTAGACAACAGATCAAACTCTGCCTGTAATGACAAATGTTTTTTAATTATGTGTGCAGAGGGGAAGTGGCTGTACAGCGTATCTCATTCTAGTATCTCATCTGTCAAAATTTTTAAGATGTACAGTACTAGCCCTTTTTTTTTTATTCATGCAGTATAAAATTATTTGGTCCCTGAAATATACCTTTAAAGACTCCCATACAATAGATGGTGACATCCCTGGTGTTTGATTGGACGATATGTGGATGATATGTGGATTGTGTAGTAGGAATATGCATTTTCATATTCAAGGGACCATTATCTGAGATAAATATGGCTCTGCATTCACATTCTTTTATAATATGCAGGATTCTTTTGTCAAGGAAAAAATAGTCAATACGTGAATACATCTTATGCACTGTTGAAAAGTAAGAGTATGCTCTGGAGATGGGATTACGAAACTGCCACACATCCACTACACCATAAGTCTTAAGGAAGAGCTGAATAGAGTGTGCTGATTTGGACAGGGATGCCCTCTTAGAAATACTCCGATCCAAAAAGGGAGAAAGCATACAGTTTGTGTCACCGCCATGTATGTGTTGTCATATCTGGTAAACAAGAAAAAAAGTTGGTGAAGAATGTAGGATCATCCCGGCTTGGGGCGTGAATACAGGCTAGAATAACGTGTATAATTTTCCCACCAAAATGACATATCACCCGGCCTTTGAGTGGAAATTGGACTGGTACACCTGACCCACCCATCCCCTAACAAGTCGAGAGCTTTCACATGGACATATATGAGTCTCTTGTAAAAATGCAATGTCTGTATTAAGCTGTGATTAAGTGTGAAAATACTTTTTTGAATTTCACTGGGTGATTGAATGATTTGACATTTCAGCTTATAAAGTTACCTGGGCAACCATCATAACCTTTATATTATTTATATTGGCCATAATGTGTGAACAAAGATATGCATATCACACATGAAACCCAAGAACACCAAAACACGATAAGACATATAAACAAACATAGAAGCCTGGCAGAATCGTTTGAATAGGTAAATAGGTCCAGTGACCTCCTAGATGAACATGGTGATTACAACATCCTTCAGAAAAAAATCCACACATTCAATGTTTGTGGTGGGGAAGTATAAAGCTAGTTGCTTGGGCTCCCGCTGAGCCTCCAATATGAATAGTAAAGGGAATAGCAAGGTGAAGTGTAATAAATTCTTTACTATACTGTGCAGTAAACTGAAATTACAATTTTTGGAGAGGGAGAGGAAATCTTGTTTATGTTGAGAAACTACACTATATATCAAGTAGTCTCCATCCCTTAATGAACATGTTAGGTTCCATATATGCCATTAAGTCGAATGTCAACTTATAGATAGTTAGCTTTGGCTGAACTGTGTAATCTGTAGCAATAATCAGGAACTGAAAAAACATGTTATGGGTATTTGAATCAGGATATTCTATAAGTGAGAACAATAAACCAGTAGTTAGGTAATACAATTACTTAATTTTATAGGTTTAAGTAATCAAACATGTCCACAACATTAGGGTTAAACGTATGCATCATTCATGCTTTGAACACACATCACAGGGCATCACAACATCTCTGCATCTAGTGGTGCTGGTTTCCAGATGCAGTGTCTCCGTCATTCAGTGTCAACATGTGTCTGAAACCACTTTCTACCAAAGAAACAGATTTCTGTTGAGTCTTCATACAACCAGAAGCTCAGCAGCTTCCAAAGAAGGAAGGAAAACCAGACCCAGGTCTCTGCCCCACACCATGTAACCCCTGCATACTGTGGCAACATGTCAATAAGGTCAGGGATCTGGGATCAGGAGGTCAGGGACTGTAATGCAGTAGTACAGAGGGAATATATGGATGTTCCTCCTTGGATAGTATGAGGATGACTATGTGTGTGTGTCTGCCAGTGTGTATATGTGTTTTGGGGGGTGGGGGGTGGGGGGTTAGTTGGTGGGTTTTTCAAAATTAAACGACTCCCCACTTCCTCGTAGAAAAGAAAAATGAATAGTGACATCCTGCAGACAGTGTACACCACATTTAATTAGCACAGAGACACATGGGAGAGAGAGCTATCCAATGACTGAGGAGCAGTCAGTGGTTGGTTAGGCCATGGTGCAGGAGGCAACGGGGGAAGCAAAGGGAGAGTAAATGGAAGATGGGAGGCAGCAGAAGATATGCAAGTGGGGGTGGAGGTAGTGTGGGAGAGGGTAAGATGAGGTAAGGGAGGGAAAGTGGAGGCAATGAGGAAGGACGAGAGGAGAGAAGGTGAGACAAAGAAGAAAGAGAGGGAGGGCCAGGGAAGGTGGGGATCAGGGGGTGGGGAAGGGGATCTATTTAATTTGTGGTTGAGCCTAATTTCTCAGTGCAGATGCCAGTAATACCTGACAGCAGCTCTGCAACTAATTGTGCCATTCACCATGTATCAGGCGTTTACTCTGACTGAATGAAGCCACAACACTAATCTCATCAAGTGAGAGTAAACTCCATCTTCAGTCTGAGCAGCTGATTATAAAGGTTTTCTTCTTTCACTTCACAGGTATAAATGTAGCAGACTGTTGCAGCTGTTGAAAACTGGAGAACAAACTCAAACAACTCCTGTTAAACTTCTGTTGAAATAAAGTTTGTATGATGGTTAGAAAGAAGAAGCACAATTCATTTAGGATTACTTAAATGAAATAGGTGATTCTGCATTATGTGTGTGTGTGTGTGTGTGTGTGTGTGTGTGTGTAGAGCTGGAACAGGAAACATACAGACTGACAAACAACATCTTTCTGTTCCACCTTAAACATTGACTCATCTCCTCTGAGTCTGACTGATCCTCATGTTGAGCTGAACAAACCTCAAGAGAATAGCCTGTCTTCATCCGGCCCAGATAACTTGGCTTTACCTGTATACTGTAGTTTTTTCAGCATCTCCAACAAACTTTTTAAAACTGACACATTTGCTAAAAGTAATATTTCTCCACATAGATGCACCAAGATAGTGAAAGAGGAATAGGTCAGTAATTATTTAGTAAGCATGACACTGAGTAGCACCCCAACAACACTGAACAGCCTGTCTCACAGGATATGTTTGAAATGTACGGTACTGGTTTGTACAGAAAGAAGTGATGGTCTCATATTGTGACATCTGATATTTTCATGTTATATCTCAACTTTACTGACATGCCTTGATATTGACTAAAAAACCTTAAACCCATAGTACAACATTGTGCTGTTTGTTGTTGAGAGGAGACCTGTCGATAATTAGCTACTGGTAAAAACCTCCTGAACCACTGACACTGGAGGAATCAAACCAGGGGAAGCTGACGGCAACAAATCCCATGATCCCACACTACGTCATGACATCACCCAACACTGTCTTTTGTTAATGTTCTGATTGAGAGGCAGAAGTTACAGACTGTGTGTCTAACAGTCATTGTAAAACATCAGGCTGTCAGTGCATTTTAACAGTTTATTGAAGATGCTTCATTCAAACTCACACACCACATGGATAAAATATTGATGAATAGAAAGTGCAACCAGATTAAATCACTGGAATAAAACATCTTCTCTTCTCTTTAAAATCACACAGCGGATCTTGATAAACAAATTATTCGAGTTGAAAATTTTTATTGATGTACATTGTATAATTTGTTGAGAATGAAATGACGTAACAACGGTCAATGGAAACCAAAATCATCAACCCATTGAGGTCTGGATTCACGAAAACCAAAGTAAAAAATTGAAATCACAGGCTAATCCAACTCGCATGAATTTCATCACATAAACTCGTAATGGGACTCAATAGTGCGTACGGCCCGCCCATGCCTGTACGCATGCCCGACAAGGTCTGGGCACCAATACATAACGTGCCATAGGTGCTCAATTAGATTGAGGTCAGGGGAACATGAGGGTCAGTCAGTGGCATAAATGCCTTTGTCATACAGGAACTGCCTACACATTCTGGCCACAAGTTGCCGGGCATTGTCCTGCACCAGGAGGAACCCAGAGCCCACTGCACCAGTGTAAGGTCTGACAATCGCTCTAAGGATTTCATCCTCCTAGCAGCAGTCAGGATATTATTGGCTATGACATGAAAGTCTGTCCAGCTATCCTCATGTAAGGGCTGGTCTCCTGGTGTCTCCTCCATACTCCTGAGACTGTGCTGGGAGACACAGCAAACCGTCTTGTGACCGCACGTATGGATGTGCCATCCTGGAGGAGCTGGACTGCCTGCACAACCTGATTGGGCTGCAGGTACCACCTCATAATGCCAGTAGTGAAAAGGACACTAGCAAAACACAAAACTAGAGAAGAATCAGTCAGGAAGGATAAGATCAGAGCAATTGTCTGTGGCCACCACATGCAAAACCATTCCCTTTTGCCTCATTGCACCTGTTGTCACTTTCATTTGCACCAAAGCAGCTGAAATTGATTCATATCACTTGTGCTTCCTAAATGGACAGATTGATATTCCTGAAGTTTAAGTGACTTGGTGTTATACTGTGATGATATATATATGAAAGTGCAAAGCAAATAATATATATACATATTATGTGCTTTGCACTTTCAGTGGGTCTCTGATTGCTAGAATCTGTAAGATGCTGTAAGCAAGTCCAGTTTCAATGAAATGAAGGATGAAAGTTCATTCACATTCACTAAGAACAAGGAGCTCATCAGGAGGACTGTCCCACTGTAAAACCATCAGGTCCACGAGGGCTCTCTAGCAGACACACTTTCTGTAAGTCCACACAGTTCATTGCGTTTTGATATTAAACACAGGGTTACCATGGTTACAAGGAAATGCCTGGAAGCATTAAAAATAGCAAACAATCGCCATAAAACATAAAAAAGAAGAAAAAGAAAGGCAAAGAATGGTTAGGGATTAAACCCAAATGTACACTTTAGAAGAAAAGAACAAACACAGCTCAGTGGGGATTCACAAAATTGTGTGTAGGTATTTTGTTTACAAACAGGAAGTGAAGGGAAGTCAAGGTCAAGGTAACATGAAATGTCACAAAGTTCTGTCCCATTCCTCTTTATAACATTTTCAGCCCCTGCAGCCACTCACACTCAATCACTTACCAGGTGACGTTAACTGAATCTGTGAGGGGACACAGGGATTGGGCCTGTGCTTTTCCCTGGTCTTTGTCAGTTCATCTCCTTGCTTCTGCTGTGTTTCCCCAGTGTCTCCTAATGCTCCTGTTGTGGTCCTTAGTTTTCTGCTAGTTTCAGTTTCAGAATTGTTGTGTTAACTCTGGAGTAAGTCTTTTGTGTTTTTTCTTTTTGAGTAAATCTTCAAACTCAACCACTCAGCCTTTGAGTCTGCTTTTGGGTACAGAAATCCTCAGATGTGACAAGAGGGTGATAGTGCTACACACATGTGCAAGTCCTGTAAATAAAGCTAGCATCACATGTCAATAAATTCTGTACCGGACAAATGAGAGGCTATTTTCCTACATCATAAGCAATATTAGCAAATAGTGCTTCTGGCTGCAGGAATTAGACAGTCGCACATTAAAAGTTCTGTAAATGACTGTCACTTCCACTACCACTCGATGTCGCACTATACCACCAGCATCTCAGCCCAAAACAAAAGCTTTGACAGCCACACCTCCAGCCTTCATTTAGTCACAACCCCACCTCCCTTTATGTTCTCAGTATGCAAGGTGTAACAAGGTGTATAGTGTAAGTGTCCGCTAAACACACAGGAAGCACGACTCAATAAAGTTACAAAGGCGAACACAAGTCAAATGAGTTTTTTTCTTAGTTGAGGAAATTCTGGAAGGTCAATTTCACCTGAACGCTGCAAACTGCACTGTGACATCACACTTGTGGGCGGAGCCTGTGTTTATAAACATGGGGAGGACCAATGTTTAACAGGAGGGACTCATAGCAGTAACATGCACACGTGCGTGCACTAACCAAATATTACTCCGAAGGAAAGATTTAGGAAGTATGGTGAGTATAAAGGGAGACAGGGGTTTGAGTCTTATTTAAATTTTTACTGAATTCATTACTTTAAATTTTTCCTATATTTCTATTACATTTCTTTATATTAATGCAACAGAGCTACTCCGTTAGGTCTAGGTTTCTTTAAACTTGGTTAGGTTGCCTTTCTGGCAAAGCCTCAAGGGAAAACTTCTCACAGGTGCTGCGGTAATCATCCTGTACTACCTCTGATTGGTTCAGTAGTATCTTTTGAAAAGACTCTCACTATGTTAGATATAAATATGTTGTATGTTCCCTTTGCTTTCAGCAAACATTTTGCTTGCACATTACTTTCAGAGATGAGACACTGCAGATATTTCAAGGCCCATTTCCAGGCTTGGAGTTTAAGGAAGACTACCACCAATTATTTGATGACCCTTACCCATGGTGAGCTCTTTAAATTATTAATACATTAAAATTTATATTGAATCATCCCAGGTGTGACTCAGTCATCGCTGTACCCTTTAGACATAGACGTTTTTGAGAGGACTGTTATTTATTGATGATAATTTTAATGAACATTTAAATGTTGTAAACAGAGATTCTTACAAACAGCTCATTTTAAATGTTCAGTTGGTGGCATGCCAAGTATGGAATCAGATTTGAGTCATTTCCAGGTTTAGTGTAGATAAAAAAGATTTTCATCGGTAATATTTCAGTTCTGAAGATTAGTAACAGAATTAAGCAGATTGTGAGAGTTATTATATTTATTGTAATTAGAAACTATTCATAAACTACCCTTTTCACTTGGACCCCATTATCCTTGTTTTCTCGCTCACCCACCACGCCTACACACATACTTGCATACTGCTATCTCTTCCCCTCTCTCTCACACTCACATGCACATGCACATGCACGCACACACACACACACACACACACACACACACACACACACACACACACACACAACAGTCCCTGTCAAAGCTGCCACACCAGTTGAACAGATCACTCAGCAGTAAAGCACAACGAAGCAACTTAACACGCCCATCTCTCTCTCTCTCTCTCTCTCTCTCTCTGTCTCTCTCAGTCTCTCTCTTTGTCTCTGTCTATTTCTCATGGTATCATGACCTGAATAAATAACTGAACTCCAGGACAGACAGAAGAAGAAGACAGTGTTTGACTGAAGTTTGGAGAAGAAGAGCGTTCCAACAGGTAATGATGACAGTAACACACTGATCAGTTTTACTGTGATGAGAAGTTGAACAGGTATTTGGTGCCTGTGTCATGTCAGTCTGATCTGTGTATGTTGCGTAGTGGTGAACATAAACCTGATATATCTCTAGGTTTTGTATATAAACTTTAGAGGCTTTGATTCAATGACCACAGACCTGTTCTTTTAGAAAACAACAAGCTGAACGTTTGGCAGCAAAATTAAAAAACATGATTTTAGAAACGATACTACTTAATGAAATCATATGTTTAATGATTCATGTAGCCACTATATCTTCAGAATTTAAACCTAGTGAAACACTGAATCACATGTTCTTGGTATCATCAGCCATCTTTGTAATGTATGTGAACTAACCGCATGCTGACAGAGTTCCCTGTGTTAACTATCGCTGGAAAACTTTCAAGCAACAGCGTGAAAATATCCACTCTAGGTGTTTCTGCAGGTCAAGTGTCCAAATCCTTTACGTTTGACTATGTAGAGAAACAGATGAGTTTATATGATGAGCTGAAACAGAGAAACACAATGAGACAAACATAATCACTACACAGCCTTTTCAACCTGTGCTGGTCTGCTTCCTTATCAGTATATACTGGTGAGTGCAGATAATTTGTATCCTACAATATCAAAGTCTGGAAAAACTGAAAGAATTGAATGTTGAATTGAAGGAAATTTGGATTTCCAACACGTTTGACTATTTAGAGACATTCCTGTAAAAACGACTAGCCCATAGGTCGTCTGTACAAGCAGTTACATTGAGTCCTTTGTGAGGCGACTTCTAGTGGTGGAGAAAATGATGACAGCAGCAGAGGAGGAGGTAGGGGTGGTAGGACTAGTGCTCCACTCCCATGTCAAACAGCATCATTTCTTTTATCTATGACTGTTCCACAACCTTAACCACGTGTTTAGTATTGTTACCATGGTGACAAAGGTCCGGTATGCCTGCGATCCAAGGGAAGGTTAGGTTGGAGGACTTACTGGTGTTTAATTTTTATTTACCTAACGTTTCTTGATGTTGTGTAATTATATTACTAAAATAATTGTACCATAATGTCTCACTTTAACCAGGGCACATATGGACCTCTTCTCTACATACTTTAACTTTTACCCTCTGCACTTCCTGTAGTTGCACACACAGTTTTCCTCAGGTTTCCTCTGCAATGAGGAATTATCATATGTTTCAGACATGTCCTGTCATGTATGAAGAATGGTTTAGATAATCTGGATGAACCTGTCTGATTGTCACTTTGTTCACAGACATTAACATTTAGCTTAGTGAGTACACTGTTGTCAGAACTGGTAGAAATAATAACCACAACTTTGTGAATAAGTAGTAAAATCATTTACAGCTTTTTAAAGAGTCACAGGTTTCATATGCAGGTAGCTGTAGAAGGGAATGTACAGTATGCTACAGATTAGTCATTACAACGGCTTGTAGTAGTTTACTGCGCATTGTGCTGGGTAGTGTTAAAAGATATGTTGTCTTTGGAGATGCTACACCTACAGTTTATATGAAGTGACTTCATGCACAGCAGAGCTAACTCTCCAGGGAGAGACTCTGTGATGTGATATGTCAGCTGGGGCATCCAGGAGTTTCACAACAATTCACACATTCATTCATGAAACCTTAATGACCTGAGTGTCAGGGTGTGAATCAGTCATGTGAGCAGATAACCCACCTGTCTGATGTCAGATGAGTATGGAGCTCTTCCTCTCAGTCTTTGACTTCCCCTGGACCTGCTCAGTGATTTGGTCTCATATGTTTTTAGATTCAGTCCCTCTGGATCCCACATTTCCCATGCGGCATTTCCCATTAGATCCTCCCAGCCTGCTAATCACCCATCTCTTTCAAACTGCACATATCTATTTGTTCTTTCCAAGCCTAAACTGAGATACTACTGATGACATCACCATGACATCACATTTACTGTTCAAAGCCCCAAGAGACAGTATGCAACTATTTGTACTAACCATGATAGTAAACTAGGCAGTGTGAGTAAAGTCTGATGTGTTTCCCTGTGTTTGTCTACAGCTGCTCAGGATGGGCTCTGATAAAATGTGATGACATCAACATGACATCACAAGGGTTATTTTTTTCAGAGCCCCAGAAGACACACAGGCTGAACAGTACTAACCCTGACAGGAAAATGGGCAGTGTGAGTAAAGTCTGATGTTTCTCTGTGTGTTTGTCTACAGCTGCTCAGGATGGGCTCGGGCCAGAGCAGTGACAAGCTCCACTGTAACCGCTATCTGAATGGACATGGTCCTCCATCACTGCAACAACAAGGTCCTGCACATACAGACACTTCTGCCCCCTTTGTCTATCAAACTCTCCATAATTATTATCTACCCACCTCTGCTCCCTGTCTGTGCAGCTAATGAAGGGGTTGATAGAGTGTACAGTGCACTGAGTGTTTGCCAGCCTAAGGGCCAGATGACCTGGGTGATCCTCCATAGAGACCTACCAGGATTCCCTCATGACAACACCCTACAGATCAACTATATATTCCCAGATGGAATACAGACCGTAAGCTTGCATATATTTAAAATTAGAGTTAATGCAGAAAGTCTTCACTGTTTCCACATGTTGTTATGATGCAGTTTTATGGTAAAATAAAAAAAAAACCTTTTCCTTCATCAGTCTACGCTCGATACTCAGTAACGACCAAGCAAAAAATTCTTTCAAATTTATTAGAAACTTAAAAATGTATTGCTGTGACTAATGAAATTTAGTTGAGGTGCTAAAGAGATGAGACTTCTGGAAGTTTCTCTTGAGCTCCGAGACACCATCAGCTTCTGGGTCTGATGTCCCGGTTAGTCCAGGTCCAGGTCTTGAGAGGTCCTGTCTTTGAGCTCTGCAGGTGACAGGTGTCTATATGACCTTATATAGACAGGTGTGAGACCAATCAGCTGAGTTTACCAGGTGGGTTAGTAACCCTAACCCTAACTCCAGTCAAGGAGTAGAAACATCTCAGATGATCAAGAGAAATGGAGGAACCTAAGGTGTCATACTAATGTGTCTGAAAATGTATACCAATGTGATATTTAAGTTTCTACTTTCTCATAAAGCTGTAAAATAATGGCTACAATTCAGTTTCCATTTTGTTGTGAGGGACTGAGTGTAGACTGATGAGGATAATAATTTCATATCTTATCATAAAACTGAATCATAACAACAGTGAAGAGTTTTTGAATGAGCTGTATTATCTAATGACTGCTTGGCTTCTGATTGAAGATATGCATATCTTCATACAGATTTTTTGAATTCTGCCAATATGACCAGTTTATTCTAAAAAAGGCTGAAGCTATGTTTGTGTTTGTCCTCTTGTTGTGTATGGAAACCTATTTTGTGTGTGTTTCTCTGTGTGTGTTTTTAATAATCAATAATTTAATTTCTTTGGTGTATATTGTTTTGCACATTTATAACAGGTATTCAAAAGCACAGTTTGAAATGAACATACTTTAATTATTTATAGTCAACAAATAGAATCAGTAACCAGCTTGATTTATGGAATAAACATGTAACTGCACCACACAGTTCTGAATTACACTGAAACACAATGTAGTCCACCAAGACAAGACAAAGTCATGCACAACATTAAGAAGCAACAAGTGAGACAGCACAAAGAAGAGCACAGGTTCCTTCTGCACCAGCATTCTTTAAGAAGCTGATGATCTGGTTAGTCTGGTTAGTCTGGTTAGAGCAACAGGAACAACACTGACAGGAGAGATTTGCATTAATATGTATATTATTATCTATTAAAACAGAGATCACCCAACTATGTGCCTTATGACTCTGGGGTCACTGCTACTGTTCCAGCTACTAGCTCACATTGCTACACAACTATTCCTGTGCTGTTGACTAGATGACTTTTATTTCTTTGCCAGTGACAGTGATGTTGGAGGTTTGACACATTAACTCCAGTCAGTCAGGAACAGGATCAGCTGATCAATAGGTCCTGGTGAGACTGTAGGAGAAATCAGACAGGTGACATATTGAAGGAGAAACAGGATACTAAATACAGTGTTGTTTAATGAAGCCTAACTTACCTGCAGGAGAAACACCCTCACCCCGGCCAGCCTTACTCCGGCCTGCGGCTCTGTGCTTACCTGCCTGACAGCCGTGAGGGCAGGAGAGTCCTGAAGCTGCTGGACAAGGCCTTCAACCATCAGCTCCTGTTCACGGTCAGCACCAACAACGATGGAGGGGACGTGATCACAGCTTCTATCCCCCTGAAAATACAACCAGACGGAGGGAGCAGAGTGTGAGTAAATATTACAACCAGAGTTTTCCCTTGTTGGAGAAATATATAGGATATATAGATATATATATATGTCCGTTATCCAGATGTATGCTATCCAGGTGCATGTTATCCAGGTACAACGACAATTATATAAATTCCTCAGCTACGCTGCTGCTGCCATGCCACCGCACACACCTCTCACATGTAGACGTGACGTGTGACATCTGACATCACTGTGACATCACGTGTATTCTCAATCAACACAATCAAAATTTTACCAGGAACTGGCGAACATAGACACATACGTAGAGACATCAGTTCTCCTCTCAGTTAAGTAATCCACTTTCAGTCAGTCATCACACCCCACACACACGTTAACAGGTTACAGCGGACACACTGTGGCATGACGTGAGATTTTTTCTGATTTTAAACAGATATTTTTACATTATTGAATAAATAGAAATCTTGACGTGATCGATTTTCAAGAAAAAGTTACAGGAAGATAAAAGTATAAACCCTGTAGGTAGCTCACCTGTCTGTGTCTGTGATATCATAGCTCACCTGAGAGGCCTTTAGCTCACCTGTCTGTTGAAAATATAAAATTAAAACCACAGAAAAGCTGTCCCTGTGTGTGTGTGTGTGTGTGTGTGTGTGTGTGTGTATGTGTGTGTGTGTGTGTGTGCGCATGCGTGTGTATGTATGCAATGTGTGTGCATTGCACTTTTGGCACCTGATGCTTGTCTTCATATCACTCGTGCCAGGGTAGAATTGGTTAGTTCAACTTTCTGTTCAGTAGCTCATAGATGAGGGCGTATGATATACAGAATTTGTAAAGGTTTGACCCGGTACCACACACTTGTCCTGATTTTTGGAAAAAAAACACATTACAAGATTTCTGTGACTTCAAAGAACATAATAATTTTACTGTCACTTAAAGAATTAAATACAATCTCACTTATTTGTAATTTTAATTTAATCTAATCAACGTTGTTAGAGTTTACAATGCTCTCGTCCTCATTCATTAGTTGCAAACGTATATGTTGAGTTCACCAAAAACATGAGCATGCTTAATGAATGAGCTCTTTTAGTATGTTCATGCACAACACTGGTCCCCCATATCCCAGTCATTGATTCTTTATCATAATAACCTACATTTAGCATTAAACATCTAAATCCACTACTCTTAATGTAATAATTTGTCATTTGTGTTCTCTCAGTGATGGCTACCCAGACTCTGACTACTTGAAGACTGTGAGGAAGCTACTGAAGGATAAAGGCATTGAATAACATACAACACACTGCTGGAGGCACAGACTACTCAACTACATACTATCTTTGAATACCCAGATAATCTTTGCCACATTTTTATAAAACATTATCTGATGGTTGTTGTTGTCAGTGTATAATTTGTGTAAATTGTGTATTATTATACTGCAATTCTGATGTTTGAAATATACAATGAAAAGGTTTTAGGCTCTTCATCTTTGTTCCCAGATTCACTCTGCAATAGGAGACACTGAGCTCTAACATACAGACTCAAAGAAAACAGTCCTGATCTCACCATCATGAGACAGTCTCTTCAAGATGCTTGGAACAACCTATCTGCCAAAGACCTGGAGAAATGTTGTGAACTGTTTTAAGACAAAGGATGGTCACAACAAATATTGATTTAATTTAGGTGTTTTCTGTTCATTGTGCTTTGTATAATGTTAATAAATAAATTGTTTACCACTCATAATTTTGCATCCTTACTTCACAGCAGTTTTTCAAGTTGCTGAAACTTGTCACTTGTATTTATTATGTATGTATAAATATGTATTAATTCCAACTTGTGGTGGTGTTTTTTGTGACATAACATGTGAAGCATCATGTGTAGCATCATGTGAAGCATCATGTGAAGCATCATGTGAAGCGATTTTATGATTGTATCACAAAATGACTTTTTAAACTCAGAAAATGGAGTCATGTTACTCCATTGATAGGGCAATCAAATGTTACATTTTATGGGATTGAAAAATAGATAGATAGATAGATAGATAGATAGATAGATAGATAGATAGATAGATAGATAGATAGATAGATAGATAGATAGATACTTTATTTATTCCCCTAGGGGAACGTCATGAATGTAATGTATCTTCATCTATGTTATTGCTACACTGAAGCAAAATATCAATGTTTTATTACATATATTAAAACTTTTAATCAGGCTCTCGAACAAGAATGCTTTAAGTCAACCGGACAATTGGTACCAGATGACTCCTTGGTAGCAATGATCCTCTGGTCACTCTAGGCTGGAACACAGCGTGTATGAAGAAGCAGCTGTAGCGTACATGCCTGGCCTGGCATCAGTCACAAGCCATTAAAGAAGTTCATTGTAAGGACATGCAGAGTTATGGACACAAATTGACACTTTGTTACTCTTCCCACCATCAAACTATCAAATTGATAGGAAACAGAGATAAAGGACCCCTCTCTCCCAAACTGTCCATGCTTTTAGCATGTCAGAGGAACACAGAGTCAGACCAAGGGTTAAAGGGTCAGCTCCATAGGATCAACCAATGGACACCAGGCAACTGGGGAACATAGTCAAAATCTACACTTTGTAACAATAAGACTCTCTCTAACGATATTTGATTGTTTCTTATATAGGACAAATAACACCAAAAGGACTGATTATCACTAAGGTGTGAATCCTGGCCTCTCTGTGCCATGCATGAACACACACACACCAACCTCCCTTCCTCTGTCCCTCTCTAGATAAGAGTCATAAACTACAACCCACATTCCAGTCCTGGGTAGTGACCAGCAGAACTCTCTTCACAGACACACATCTGAGGAAGAATATATAATTAAATATCTAACTGTTCTGTTAGATGTTTCTATGTAATAGTTCAATCCCAAATTTCATAGTCACACAGTCGTGATCAATTCACATTATGCTAGAGGCTGAAAACTTTGCTGAAAGCTCAAGGCTCAGAGCCCGGCTCTGTAGCTATATAAACTTGTAATTCTAAGCTGCTAGCTGCAAACCACCTAGATCCCCTGTCTCCAGGGTTATCACGCCAACTCACAGTAGACTTGTCTTAACACTCTGCTCATGACTGGGTTGATGTCGAAATATAGTAATATTTAATCATCAAACCTAATTCGTAGATGTAGTGTCATTAGCTGAATAGCCATAGTGTATAGCCATAACATATTCTCTTCCACCATTGCCAACTCATCACACAGCTCAGTTAATTATTACTTTCATCTTTATGATTATTACACCTTGCATTTACTCTGTAGATATTAGTTTAGTTAATAAACCTTTTAATTTAAAACCAGTTGTTGTCCTGTTGTATTCTTTTGACGTAGAGACTGGAGATCCATTGAATCGAGAAGTCATAGCTTCTGCTATGAGATTGATAAATTTATCAATGAAGTAATTCATTGTTGTCTTCCCAGAGGACTGGTGCCCCATTTCAACGAGAGCAAATTCTAAATTATGGCGTTAACGCTACACAGTGTTTTTCTCTGCCTGTTGCCATTTTTTTAAAACAGGGAGTAGCCAACATTTACCATCATCGGTTTCAACAACTGGTGAAAAGCATCAGCATCTCTGAAGAGTCATCATGAAAGTGTGGGGTATAAATCTGCTATGGAGACATGGAGTTTAAACAAAAACAGGCAAGTGGCTCAAAAATACCAAACATGTTTAACACGGGACATTCAGTGTTGGTCATGGAGAACCGAAGCTAAGAAAAGACCTTTTGGTTTCACTGACATCATAGCAGCAACATCACATAAAACTAATACATTCCACTATAGTCTCAATGTTTAGTCTGAATCTGAATATGAAACAGACATGAAAAAACATAAATATAAAAACATAAATATATTTTTAATCATTTTAGCAGCTGCATGTGAAGACAGTAGTATTTTAGTGATGTTTTTCTGTCAAAAATAAATGAGAATTTATAATGAAAAGAAATCCAAAATAAGCAGTAACCTGCAAACTCGATGTAGACAGACAGATCTGCAGCAACAGAGATGCAGCCAGTGTGAACACATGATTTTCTGCAGCAGGTCAGTGACAGCTGCTGCTATACACAAGCAACATAGGCAGTGTGTTCCTGGTGAAAGTAATGAACTGCAGTCGTCTCAGTGAGAAGAAACAAAAGTGTGAAGTTGCTTTAGCTTCAGCAGTATTTTGATTGAAGTATTGAGCGAGCTCTTGTTGAGAGGCAGCAGATTGACACTGGGCCAGAACAGATGAGGCTCTGAGACACGTTTAAGACACATTTCCTGCCACAATACCAACAGTTATCTTTGCACTGCCTCATTTGAACAAGGCCCCACGCATGTTCACGCATCTCCTCCCACCTGTGCACCCTGCTTTGTGCACTTGGCATCAAAGTAGTTGTGCCACCATGAAAACAGGGCACATTATCATATTCTTAATTTTTCTGATTCCCACCCTGATATAAACCTGTTAACATTCTATATTTCACTGTGAATGTGAATGTTGGCCAACCGTCTGGTCTTATTACTATGTAGTTAAGACTCATTAGGTAATCAAACAGGTTCCACTGCACAACTGTTCTAGCAGGAGGTGGTGGGAAGAACACTGCCAGTTATTGGTCTTATTTTTCTCCTCTACCTTTATTCCCTACTTAAAGTCTTGCCTTTACCTTATTGGTCCATACCGCCAAGTGTGAACTTTCCCAGCTTAATGCAGGCTTGATGTTCTCTTCAAACTGAATTACAGCCAGGTCCTTGCACTCACAATAAAGTCTAATCTCATTTGGGAGGCCTCTGTCATCCAGGAGCCTCTTAAACCACTTTCTCCTGGACGCTCAAACACACTCATCTGTCCACCACTGGCAGGTCAAAGCCTGTCAAATTTGTCTTCACCACAACACATGCGCACACACGCACACACACACACACACACACACACACACGCACACACACACACACACACACACACACACACACACACACACACACACACCATGGGGGCTGTAGTATTGTTTGTAGCTCCAGGAGCAGCTGTACACCAGTGATGGAGACTCACAATCTTTTGTCATGTTGAAATCGATCTGTTGTGTAAGAACCATAATTCTTTCTTTTACATGTTTCCTTATTGTTAGCAGTGAAAATAGAAAGCACAGGTATTCAAGCCTAAATGGACAAGTTGTGACTGAAGTTCAAAAAATTGTTTAACTACAAAGATATTTTATGTATCATCACTGCCCTGTTAGTACTGATAAATGGTCCACAGCAGTGTTTCATTAAGCTCACAATTAGAGTCTGTTCCTTTTGGAAAACAAAGCAGATTGTGTGTCTGGTAATTACCGGACGTGGGGAGTGTAGACGCCTAAGATGGATGTAATGTAGATATATTTTGTTCCCATACAGTCTATCTAACAATCTATATGTAAACGGACACGGCTGGTGTCTACGTCTACGTCTCTTTGTCAGCGGCTCTATCGGTCTGACTTTTTATCCAATTTCCATCCAGTTTAAGCCCATATATCTCTTACACTCTTTGACATCTTGGTCGTTTTAACCATATCTTTTAACTGGATAAAGAATTTTAAGATCTGACGCAGATTTTAAAGTGTTTTAAGGACTTTCCCTTTGGCATGTAGCCTACACTCACAGAAGCACAGGCCTGAGAACGCCACTTTCACCGATTGTAGGATACTTTTACCTTGTTTTAAGTTTCCCACTCTAATGATCGTGTTGTTCTGTGAGCTATTCTTGAACTGAACTCAGATACAATGGCAGTGTGTATGAACTTCAAACTCCAATGCTCACAGTTAAGAGAGGAAGGTCCACCAGCTGAAGTCAGAACTTCAAGAAAAGAATCAGCTGATTGACAGCTTTATCTCTATAGTCACGGCCCAGGCAAAGCATATATCGCATATGCAGTCCTCCAGCCTTGCAGCCCCAGTGGCCCAACCTGCCTCCACTCTGGTGTCTCAGTTAGTCTCGGCCTCTTCGACCACCCTTCCTTGGTGGGCCTCAATGCACACCAGCAATGGGCCAGCCCACGTGGATGGTCCTGCAGCTGAGGAGAGTGGCCATTCCTCTGAACGAGTGCCAGACACAGGGGCACCATACACCACTTCTACCACTGCTGCGCCGGACCTTGGCGCTGATATCCTGATAAACTGACAGATGACCTGGAGGTCAGCATGGGAGCTAGGCTCAGGGCCCTGGTCCATAGCTCCGCTACAAAACCGCCTCAGCCATCCTGATCAGAGGTGGTACACCACGGTCGAAAGAGGGATACGAGGAGAGCTTCTGTATCACCTCCTTTAACCATCTCGAACCGCTTCATCCCTCTGATGGATGAGGCTCCAGTCCATCCTGGTGATGCCCCTGCAACCCTGCTCCCACCTGAACTGGTGGACCCCAGCCAAGCTATGACCCCTCCTGTCACTGCTGCATCTCCTCCACCTGTGGCCAGCACAGACCAGACGGCTCATTACTCAATCACAGGGATGAAGTGCTGCAAAATGTTGCAGGAAGCTGTCACCAGACGTTCAGGAAGTCTTCCCCAGACAGAGCCCCATCTCTCCTTTCAAACTGCCCAGACCACCCATCCTGAACCACTGTCCTCATGGCAGACTGAGCACTCGTTGTCCAGTCCAAGTAGCTCACACACATCACCTCTTTGTCCTCTCATCCACCCCACCACATTAATCATCGCTGATCCCATAACCAGGGATAATATCCGCTTCATTAACGCTATCACACACTGTTTGCCTGGTGCCACTGTCCCAATCATTTTGGACAAACCTCTTAATTTATTGCCTTCACTCACAAGCTCCATTACAAGAATCATGCTGCATGTAGGAACAAACGACATCCCATTGGGCGTCTGAGCGCACCAAAAATAATTTTAATCTCCTTTTTAACGTTTTAAAGGACTGTAGAAAGTTTTTATTTCTGGCCCCATTCCCACCTTTGGTTGTGGAGCTGACTGCTTCAGCTGCATTCTCAGCATACACACCTGGCTCCAGTCAGCATGCAGGTCTCACAACATGAATTTTATAGACAATTGTAACTTGGGATTGTGTTTCTCTCTTCAGTAGAACCGGGATTCACCCCAACAAGCGGGGGAGCCATATGCTCGGCCAATATTTAGCATGCGGTCCAGATATCTCAATGTTCATGACTGTTCCAATTACAAACACACCTTTCCCTACTCAGGTCCCCCAATCTTCTTCACCAAACATCAGTTCCTGTTCTGTGCATTCATCTGACGTTACTCTCATTGACTTGATTGTATTCTCCCCACTGAGAACTGGCTTGATGAAACTGGCAGTAAAGAGCTGATTGAAGCTTCACCTTCTAATTTTTCATTCTCAAACTGTACTAGGACTAAGAAGAAAGGTGGTGGCGTTGCTGCTATTTTTTTCAGATATTTTGTGTTGAATATGACTCAATTCTTATTTCTGGTGATTTTAACATTCATATTGATAACACCACTGATGTTCATTCAGCACTCTAAAGGGCCTACACATAATCAAGGCCACACTCTCGACCTGGTTATTCCTAAAGGTCTTGATATAACCCCAACGTATGTACTAGATATTGGGATTTCAGATCACTTTTGTATTTTCTCCAATATTGCTTTGATTACCAAAAATTCACCTGGCCCAAAACTAGTCAATGGGCCATTTGTGCTGAGACATCTGATAAGTTTATTGTTAGATATACTAATTCTGCTATGTATAGCAGACCACTGTCTGGTTTTGATTTGTCTTCCCTGTTTCTGTGTGACAATTTGGTCAATAATTTCAACATTTCAGTAACACAAATTATGGATGATATTGCACCTATAAAAACTAAAACAATTTCTGGTAAAACAAAAGCGTCTTGGAGGAACGTGGAAAGGGTGAAGGCCCTTAAAAGAACCTGTTGCAAATTTGAGTGCAAATGGCGCAAGTCCAAATTGCAGGTCGATTATATTAGTTATAAAGACCTACTCATTAAATATAACAGAGAAATTAAACAATCTAGACAGCGTTACTTTTCTCAGATTATTACTGAAAACTTGAATAATTCTAAAGTGCTGTTTAGTACAATAGTTAAGGCTGGTTAATCCACTTACACCAATTCCTGCTAAGCTCCACTCATCAGAGAAATGTAATGAATTTGCCACATACTTTAAGAATAAAATTTCCAATATTAGAAATAGAATTGTCACTTCCCCTGCTGGTGGGTGTGATTGCTCTCCTTCCTGTCACCACCATACTGCACACTCTGTCCAACTATTCCCTAATTCAGCCCAACAAGGTTCATGATGTGGTGCAGCAGCTTAGTTCTGCAACCTGTGCTCTTGATCCAATGCCTACTAAGTTCTTCAAATATGTTTTTTAGCTGTTTGGAGGATGTCCTTGATATTGTTAATGCCTCCTTACAGTCTGGAATCTTCCCCTCATGTCTCAAACATGCTATTGTAAAACCACTGTTAAAAAAGAGTAATCTGGATCCACTAGTTTTTTAGAACTATAGACCAATATCAAACCTCCCAATTTTGTGGAAAATTCTTGAAAAAGGTTGTTTACCAACAATTACATATTTATCTGTCAACTAATAATTTGTTTGATGCTTACCAGTCTGGTTTTAGAGTTAACCACAGTACCAAAACTGCCCTGATCAGAGTTGGTAATGATCTTAAAATTAGTAAGGACGTGAATCTGATGAGATTAGCATTGACCTCAGGGGTCAATTCTAGGTCATCTGCTGTTTAATTTGTACATGCTTTCACAATATTTCTTATCAATCATATGGTGATGACACACAGTTATACATATCTGTTCTGCCAATAACCATAACCCAGTGAATGATCTCATCCATTGGATTGCAGATATCAGATTTTGGATGGCCAAAAATTTTTGCAACTTAATCAGGACAAAACTGAAATTCTTTTAGTAGGTCCTAAGGCTTTGAAGTATGCAATTCAATCTCTGTTACCTCCTCCATCTGTAAAACCATGTGAGCATGTAAGAAACTTGTTGTTTTGGATGCCGATCTCAACTTCCAAAAGCACATCTCTAATATTTCTAAGACTGCCTTTTATCACCTAAGAGGTGAATAAAAGTTGGGAGTTTTTTTTTTTTTTTTTATCTCAGTCAGACTCTGAACTAGGAATTGAACCCAAATGCATGACTCCGAGACAAAGTACCAATTAACAATATTTTAATAAAGTAGCAAAGAAAAATCACTCTTACAGAGAAATATATATTCAAAGTACCCAAATAAAAATCACTCACAGAAAGGAAAAACTGTAGAACAAAAAAACACTCTTTTGAGGAAAACCAACAAAGATTCAGGACAAAGGCAAAGACTAAGTATCAAAATAATGTAAAGCAAGACTATGGCAAAAACGTAACACAGAATTCAAAACCTGACTTGGGATAACGTGGCTGGCGTGGTTCTCTGACGACAAGATGAACTGGCACAGGACAAAGGAAAATGCAGACTATATACACACACAAGGTAATGGGAAACAGGTGGAAACAATCAGGGCGGGGCAGACAATCAGACCAGTGGGAAACACACAAGGGAAAGGAGGAAGTTAGCTGAAACAAGAGGAGAGTTAGGTTTTCAAAATAAAACAAGAAGTCATGAGACAGACAAAACTAAACATAACGTTTCTTCATGGACATGACAGTAAGTTGGATTACTGTAATGCCCTTTTTACTGGACTGTAAAAAGAGTTGTTAAATAAACTCCAGCTTATTCAGAATGCAGCAGCCAGAATTTTAACAAAAACCAAAAGGTCTGGGCACATTACTCCTATTTTATCATCTCTTCAGTGGCTCCCAGTAAAACAAAGAATTGATTTTAAAATACTTCTCATTGTTTTTAAATGTTTTAATGGTTTTGCTCCTTCCTATGTTTTATGACATGCTCACTAAATATACATCAAAGAGATCCCTTAGATCATCATATAAAGATCTCCTCACTATACCAAGAATTAACTCTAAATCAGTTCATGGTGCTTTCAGTCATTACGGTCCTACTCTCTGGAATTCTTTACCATATGAACTACGGTCTGCTACAACAGTGTCTTCTTTTAAAAGCAAATTAAAAACATATCTCTTTTCGCAAGCTTTTAGTTAGGTTTAAATATGTGGTGTGAGTTAGTATTATTATTGTTATTTCCATTTTAGAATAATGATAATAATAATACCTTCCTATTCTGTATGTTTTTTGCTCTATGTTTTATTCATGTAATATTTTCTTATCTTGTATGCTTTTTTATATTTTGTCATGTATGATGTATTCTTGCTTTTATTTTGAAGCACATTGAGTTCACGCCTGCTGTATGAAATGTGCTATATAAATAAAACTTACTTGACTTTACTATAATAGCCTTTCATCTGTTGTTGCATTTGTTTGTCATCTCTCTGTGCTCATTTATATACTGTATATATATAGACACACATATAAATATATTTAGTTTAAGTTGTGAGCTTACATACATCTTAACAAAATTAATTTGAACATTGACAGATGAACAGTGTGTTCATCTCTTGGAGACAGAAGTCTGACAGCTGCATGCTTCACCTTATTTATGGTTGTGTACTTTTGTCTATGCAGATGAACGTGGAACCATGTGTTTCCAAATTGCTCTTGAGGATGGACCAGACCTGTGGAGGTCCATGTTTTTTTTTTGTTTTTTTTTTCTGAGGTCTTTGCTAGCTTGCTAATATGTGAAGTGGTTAACACACACACACTCACTCACACACACACACACACACACACACACACACACACACACACACACACTTCCTCTTCTTCTACTTGAATGGGAGAGTGGAATCAGATGGCTAGCAGTAAAGGGATTCCAGGGCTGCAGACCTTTAGAGGTTTTGCTTTCAAAGACTCACCATAGAGCTTCCTTTACATTTATCCTCCCACTCTTTATCCCTCAATAAGCAGCTCTTTCCAGACTTGCCCACTCACTCATGACAATGCTATCAGAGCCCAGGGCACAGCCCCACCAGACACTCACCTTCCCCTGTGCTCTCCCTTTATCCCGTCACAGACTCAACAATGGCTGTGTAGACAAATTGTACAGTGAGATTAGACCAGCCACACTAAGAGGAAGTGTGTCTGTGTATGCATGTGTGTGTATGTGGGAAGGGAGTTCCAGTATTCTACGAGATCTTCTGTGATGTGATAGGATCTTCACCCCTCTATTCTGTGCTGATGATGAAGAGAAGTGATATCATACACATATGAGGGTCTAATGTCTGCCCTCGCTGTCATCTCTTCAATATTCAGACAGCAGTGCAGGAGTTTTAGATGCTGAATCCCTGAGGACTCAACCATTCATCCTGGTCTTTGCAGATTTTAGGGAATAAGATAAGAGGCCTTTGACTGTTTGTAAAAAGTACCCATCTTAATCTGAATGTTACAAGTAAGAGAATGTGAGTGAATGAGATTTGATGGTAAAGCTATATATACTATATATATATATATATGTATACACTGCTCCAAAAAACTAAGGAAACTCTTAAATCATACATGGGATCTTGATGAACGAATTATTGAAGTTGACAATCTTTGTTGATGTACATTGTATAATTTGTTGAGAACAAAATGACTTAACAATGGTCAATGGAAACCAAAATCATCAACCTATTAAGGGCTGGATTCACAATCACACCGAAAATCAAAGTAAAAAATTTATGTCACAGGGTAATCTAACTTATGTGAATTTCATCACGGCAACTCATAATGGGACTCAGTTGTGTGTATGGCCCCCACATGCTGTTATGTACTCCCGACAATGTCTGGGCATGTTCCTGATGAGTTGGCAGATGGTGTCCTGGGGGATCTCCTCTAAGATCTGGATAAGGGCATCAGTGAGCTCCTGGACAGTCTGTGGTGGTACTGGGCAGCGTAGAATGCAATCATACATAATGTCCCATAGGTGATCAATTGGATTTAGGTCAGGGGAACCTGAGGGCAAGTTAATGCCTTCATCATCCAGGAACTGCCTACACACTCTGGCCACATGAGGCCTGGCATTGTCCTGCACCAGGAGGGACTCAGGGCCCACTGCATCAGTGTAAGGTCTGACAGTCTCTCTGAGGATTTCATCAACCCGACAGCAGTCAGGGTACCGCTGGCTATGACATGGAGGTCTGTGTGTCATCACTGACCCACCCCCAAACTGGTTATGCTGGATGATGTTACAGGCAGCATAACATTCACCACGGTGTCTTGAGACTCTTTCACGCCTGTCACATGTGCTCAGTGTGAACCTGCTCTCATCTGTAAAGAGAACGGGGTGCCAATGGGGGACCTGGTGATTCTGGTGTTCACTGGCATGTAAGCCGTCATGCCATGGAGTCTGTTTCTGATGTTTTGGTCAGAAACATACACACCAGTAGCCTGCTGAAGGTCATTTTGGAGCGCTCTGGCAGTGCTCCTCCTGTTCCTCCTCGCACAAAGGAGCACGTAACTCTCTTGCTGCTGGGTTGATGTCCTTCTACGGCCCTTTCGAGCTCTCCTTGTGTAATGGCTGGTCTCCTGTCCTCCATGCTCTTGAGACTGGGACTGTGCTGGGAGACACAGCAAACCTTATTGCACCCTCATGAATGAGAGAGAGCTGTCTGTGGCCACCACGTGCAAAACCATTCCCTTTTTGGGGTTTGTCTTGCTTTTGCCTCTCCATTGCACCTGTTATCACTTTCATTTGCACCAAAGCAGGTGACACTGATTCACAATCACTTGTGCTTCCTAAATGGACAGATTGATATCCCTGAAGTTTAACTGACTTGGTGTTATACTGTGATGATTATGTGTTCCCTTTTTTTGAGAAGTATATATATATATATATATATATAAATTAAATATCTTCTTAATAATGTCAAGTCTGCATCTAAAACAAAATAAGACACTTTACGCTTTTGCCAAGTCTGTATTTCTTCAAATATTGACATAATATTCACCTAGTGATTGGTGTTGTATACACCAGACACAGCAAATCAGTACAAGCTGGTTTTATTTAATAACTATAAACTATTCAATCGATAATAATAAAAAATGAACAAGAATAAACTTGAAAAAACTGGTGAAAAGAACATAAGAAAGCTATCAATAACAATAACTACTAAGGCCCATGTTACTGAGCAGCAGGTCTCAACCTGAATTGACTTCAGCAATGATCAAAACAATGAACTGCCAGAAGTTCACATGAGTGTGTGAGACCCATGTGCTTAATGACATGTAAATGATGTCAGCATGCTTCTGAAATAATCAGGTAATATTAGTGGTTAGCTATATTAGCATACTAAAACCCATGTGCTCTGTTGTGACCCATATGTGTATTTTGTTTCTCAGATACTCCAGATACGTATGGAAAACGATGTTGTTGCATTTATTCTTTTGGTCACCACTTGCGGTGTTGATGTTTTTTCTGGATCTTGCAGCTGTTTTCACAAAGGTCCAATTGGGGTTTCCACAAGCTTTGAAAGGTGCTGAGGTGGTAGCGATATGTTTGGCAGTGTTGTGGGTAGCTGATTTGATGCTGCTGTTGTTGCGTCTGAGGGGGCCTCCTTCTTTGAAAATCTTGGGGAGCCCATATATGCATGGGATGGTTTCTCCAGGATACAGCCGATGATACTGTTGTTGGTCAAAGGTTTCTTCTTCTGTAGCTTTTGTAAAAAATCTTCTTGTAGCCAATGGTAGGGGCTTGCCTCAGCGTGTCATATATATTGGTGTCACTGAGTAGTGTGGTGATGCTGGCATGGTAATGAGCTGTGTGTAGAATCTTTGTGCATCATCCCTTAATGGTGTAGAGCTCTACGATCCTGAGTAGAGCAGTTCCCAGACCCAAGATATCTGTGTGGACCATGTCAGATTTTCAGTGATACAAACCCCAGGTACCGGCGTGTGCTCATCCTCTCCACATGTGTTCTATTGATTGTCAGTGGTGTGTAGTTTCTTTGCTGCTTCTTCCCAGAATCCAGTTGGAGCTGTTCTGGACCACACAATCATGTGTGTCCAAGAAGTAGCCTACAACAGGGAGCTGAGTGGACAACCTGTGCTGCAATTAATTTAAATTGGGTTTAATTAGAATAGTTTAGGGGATCATTTGATTAATTGTTCTCGCAGTCTTGTTCCAAATGTTTGAGCCCACCAGTCCACTAGTTTTTTAGCTTGGGGGTTACAGACCCTCACTGCTTTGATCTGCTCTGCCGCTAACTGTGTGTTCACTTGAGGGTTGGTTCTCCACCTTGGCCTTGAACCTGCTCCTCAGGGTCTGGTGTCTGGATTTTGGGATGGATGAATGGGTGGTCATGTTCCGCCTCTAAACAGCACTCTTCTGCCCTCCCATTCAGTGATTAATGGTCTTTTGGTTGACAAATCACCCTTGAATCTCAGAGAAAGGGGGCAGCTAGGCAGACAATAGCTACTAGACAATCAATGCACAAGGTTTCTGTTTCACCCCTTAGAGTCAGAGCTGTGTTTTCTCAGGTTTCCTTTTTTCATTTTGGATCTCTGTGTTTGTCTCTACTTGTCAGTGAGCAGACTCTACCCTGCACTTTGAAATATCAAAATGAAAACAATGCTTTACTTTCAGTTGAGATGAAGTACTTTCATTCACCACTGGGAGCTTATTATTATCATCACTTTCTGCATGTTTACAATTCACATCAAAACTCAATTTTATTACAATTACATCAGTTTTTAGTTATTCAAAATGCATAATTTGAAGGTTCTGTAAACCAGATTTTAAACAGTAATATAACAGCAAACCACTACTTTCTATGTAAAGATATAGTGAAATGGCAGAGAATGAAGCCACACCCCCTCTGTATGTGTTGTAATCAGAGTTTCTTTGGTCTTTATTTTGGTACACGGTCTGGCAGTGTGTTCATGTTAATGCACTCAGTGTGCATGTTAGTGCATGTGCGTGTCTCCTGTTAAACTGTATGTCATTCCAACAATTGTAAACACACAGGTGAGATGACACAGTGCAGTACGCAGCATTCAGGTTAAAGTAACCTTCCAGAATTTCCTCCGATGAAAAAGAAACCACGCTTTCATCTATAAAGGCAACAGGTGGACTGGACTGAGGACTACCAGCTCAAATCCTGATTGGCCAGTGCACCGTCAAAGCATCCAAAATGTTTCCAAAGTTTTTATCAGCTGCGTCAGTGTCATTCGTGCGACTGGTCCCAATAGATAAGTCCATGGCTGAATTTCTTTCCTAGTCCGACTGTGCAGCCAATACTGGTCTGGATTTACTAAGAGGAGAACCCTACGAGCTACTTAAGGGTCCAGCTGGACTCAGAACTGGTTTTTCCTCTCCTTCATGTGTCAGTAACTTGGTGGTTCATAATGTTACATGTCTGTTTTCATTAGTGACGGCTACAGTAGACATGATAATGTTAGCTAACTTGCTGTTATTGATATGATGAATTTGCTTAGCAAATGTTGATATCGCTAGCTGGCTAACTGTCAGCATTGCTGTAGCATATAGCAGCAATGCTAGTGTGGGCTAATGATTGTGTCTGGATTGTTTTTGTTGGCTTGTATTCACAGGGTAGCTTTATGAGTTGTGTTTCTTGTTGTGTGTTTAGTGGCCACTTTCACTGAGCTTCGTTACACCTTGCAGACTGAGACTATTAAGGGAGGGGCGTTGGGCGTTTCTGGTCTAATGCGACATCTAGTGGCAGTGACAATTGATTAAAGAACCTGTAATATTAATTTTCCTCAGTTTATGATATATCTATATATCTTTCTATTTCTATCTATAGTTTCCTATTTTTTGTTAGTATTATTTGTACTTTATCTGACTTTATCCTTTTATGAGTTGATATTGTACCAAGTCCATATTAATAATGAATAATTTCTTGTTGACAGACAGACGCCTTTATTAGTGTAGGACTGCATGTCAATATTGCAGTGACTGTGAGTGTGTGTTGTATTAAAAGGGAGCATGTGTGGTATGATAGAAATGGGGTAAGGAAAGTACTTTGCCGGTCAGTTAGTCAGTCAGTCAATTAATTGTACCTTTTTTACTTGTCTAGTAATAATTTTGTTTATTTTCATCCACCCAGAACAGCATGGCTAATTAGGACTTCAGTATTTTTAGTTTAAATTTGAGTATTTGTTCTTTGTCAAGTTCTCCATTAATCTATTCTGTTTAATTGCACTTGAAGTGTATCACCTGCATAAAAATGGTAAGAGATATTGTGAGTAATATATAAGTAGAAAACAATATTGGCCTGACAATAGACTATTGGTGGCTTTGACATTGAGTGGACAGAAGAGGAATATGACCAATCATGATGAAAATCTCCGTCAGGAGAGATATGAGATAAAGTAATGTTGTGGTCTACAGTGTCAAAGGCAGCACTTAAAAATCTTAGCAGTACAGTGTAGTATCTGCCAAACCCTGCATTCATCAAAAATATCATTGGTCACAAAGCAGAGCTTCTTTCTTTCTTTTTGTATGTATTCAGTTGTGGCGTTAACACCTTCTCCCTGGAGGATGACAGTGTTAAAACATCTCACTGCATGTTTACACAACAATTATTCATGTTATTATCATTACATCAATTTAAAATACTCAAAATGCCCATATACATTTGTATTTAATACACATAATACTCAGATTATGATATATTTGGTAATTTTGGAAACCAGCAAAATTTCAATTAAATTTCCCCAAAGGTCACATAGATGATCAGTTTCCCAAATTATTTAAGAAACATATTTTCCCAATTACAGCTAATTTGATATTTAATCAGGTTTTAAGATATTGGTGTGAAAATTATGTTACCACTAATAAATGGAGCAAATAGTCTTTCAGCTATTACAATGGAACAGCTTTCATGCAATTTCTAGAGAAATCACATTGGTTAAAACAAAGCAGAACCAAGTCAATCCTCATATGAGAAATCAGATTGTATTTGAAGCACAAAGTGCAAAATATAATTTAAGATACAGTATTTATACATAAATCTGAGGACAGGATAAATAAAGTGAAATGACTTCATGTTAAACATGAAACTTCAGGTGGAGCCATTTGTTGGGGATCTACCAAACAAACAGGGGAATTAGTAGCCATAGGTTAATTCTATATTCTATCATTTCCACCAATACTCATGCTTCATACTCATATTAAATGTAACATTTAATTTATGTAGAATTATGGTCATTTAGCCTACACTTTATATTATTTTTGCATGTTGATTAATAAACCTTTAACATTGTATGAGGTGAAAGTTTTCTATCCATTGTGGCAATGTGATTAACTATATAGAATACTTCAATTATTATTTATTGTTAATAAAATTTAGATTCCTGGACCATTAAAAAACAGCAACAGACAATTAAGGATGTTATTTAAAAAAAAAATGAAGATGGACACACCAAAAACTAAAAATCATCAATCTGACCATTACTGACTGTTTTACATTAGGCACAACATTTGAAACAGATCATGAAGAAATGTGTGGAATTCAATCAAAAAATGCAATCAATTCAAACACGAGCTGCATGTAATTTTAATGAAAGTCCCTTGATGTCCAAAACTTTAATGTGTAAACCTCTCCATTATGAAAGTGAAAAAAGTTAATAAGTGACACAATGTAAATTCTGTTATACATTGAATTTTGTATGGGTAGACAATTTGGGCAAAAACAAGGCAAACAAAAGACATGAACCAGTAAACACACACACACACACACACACACACACACACACACACACACACCTACAAAGGTCAAATCCTGGAGAAGATTGGTTTTCCTCTATATTGAATAATAAATGCTATCATCCTCTCTGTGAGGGCGTTCTCTAGGTTAAACAAACAGGGCGAGCTGATTATACTGAGACCACCAATACCAATGACCAACATGATGTCTCTCCGGACACCTTTCTGTTTTGTACACCAAAACTGAATCTGACGACAGGGAACCTTGCTGTAGGGTCAGCATGTTTGACTAAATGAATTTCATGAGGGACAGTTTCATACAGTAAATAGCTGTGGAAAACATACTGTAAGAATCACATGTGCTCATTTCACAAGTCAGGTAAGTAGCAGTTCTGTCTTTTTAATGATAGAGGTCTTATATTAATGTCAGCAAACCACAGTTCCTTGTGGCTTACTCACTCTTATCTCTCCTTTTCTTTTGTGTCTTCTTTTCTCATCTCTTCCACACACTTTGCACTGCTACTATTTTCTCCTTTTTTTCTTTCACAGCTTTCTCTCTGTCTGCACATTGTGGTCTCTGGGGTACAATAAATGTCACCCTGCATCATTTACCCTGACCGGCGGCCAACTCCGAAGCCAGACGACTCAGAGATAGCTTGTAAGAGGCTATCCATCCAACCTAGGATATCACTTTTTTCATTGTGGTTTCTCTATCTGCTGAATTCCTTCGATCTTTCTTCTATTCCATGTTATTTACTTCTTTTTATTTTCATCTTTTGGATTTTTATTGTTGACACTCTCTCCATGTTTCTCTCCCCTCCACTAGCTTACAACCAAATATTTTGTTCATTTGTCTCTTCTTCAGTGTCAGCTGTACATTGCTAGCATTTAAATTCTTGGTTTACTCTGCACCTGTCAACAGGAGGGGAGGGTAAAGATAACATTTCTATCATGTGTTATGGACATAATGAATCACCAGGAAAGGTGAAAGAGGTACTCGTGAGGCACTGGGGTGATAGTTACAGAATGAATGAAAATGCCTTTGAAATTGCCTTTCATATATCACCATCCATCATTTAGGCTAGTTGATATGTTGCCTTGCTGACAGTGAAAAGAGAATGACAACAAGACTAAATGTCTAAAATGAGTGGCCATTTGAGGCTGCAATGTTAATTTCATCCAACAATACAAAAGGATGGCGAACCAAATGAACAGAAGACTAATAATAGCAGAGCCTGATGAGTAGTGGGTCTACAAACATCCTGTAGGTACTTTGAGCAACCATAACATGTAACCAGTAAAAACTTAACTTACATTGGTAAATACATTTTGGAGGCAAAATACAGTACTTACCTACCAGGCTAAATAAGAAAATATGGTGCCAAACTAAAAACCATATTTGTGGTCTCAACCAAAGCTATGTTTTATGTCAGATGCTACCATATGTTTTGGATAGTGTATGAGCAGACATAGGTTATAGGGGCAAACAGATTCAGTACCAAGTTTATCTGTATGAGACCTGGCAGGGACTTTTGTCCCACCAGTCAGTGACACTGTTCTTTTAGTCCAAGACACAAGGAGCCTGACTGACTCTTGCAACAAATTCAATATCCTCAAAGTTGAATTTAGATGGTTGAAGGTGAGTAGATGACAGCAAATAGAGATGGCTAAGGTGTCATCACATGACCTCAGTAATGGATTTTGGTAATGTGATTACAGGTGGCTGTATATATCAAGAGACTGGTTCCCGGATGTTAGATGGGAATGTTCTCTGACTCCTGGTCAGAACCAGTTCTAGTGGATGATACGACCAGCTGCGTTAAGACGTACACAGCTGGTCTGGTAGACACTAACAGCTGAAGTTGTCTGTTCCTCAATTTAGTCTCATGTTGAGGGTTCTTGTTATTTTACAGATATTGTTTCCCACAGCTGTCATGTGATGTCATAATGATCCTATACACACTGGACTCAACAGGCGAGATCTTGTTCAATGGTTTGTGGTTAGTGCCGACTCAGTATGACTTGAAGACTCTGGCAAGATATTTTGACAAGGTAGCTCCCCTAGGAAGTTTATAGTTGTGACGCCCTTGGTATCAAGTCAGGGCAGATGTTGGGTTTCCTGTAGACCAGGGATGCCAGGGTGAAATTGGTCAGGGGGCCAGATTTTTTTCAAGTGAGACCTCAGCGGGCCGAATTACACTTTCAAACTGAAAAGACCAAACACTGACTCAACATCACTGTTTGATATTATTCATTAAGACCTACACATCAAAAAGAAATTGTATTGGCACCACAATAGCCTCACAATGAGGCCTACAATTACATAGAAGCCTAAAGCAAGTTACAGTAAAATCTGAAAACGTAACATTGTCCTATCCATGCTAGGGCTGTCAAAATCTCTCAAAAATGACGTTTGAATATTCCCTCTAAAAAACACATATATTCAAAATATTTGAATATCTATTTGGGCATTATTAAATTACGTGCATCACATCAATACCAGGACAAACTAATACAACGAGACATAACTACTGTATAGGTAGGCTAGTTTGTTTAAGTTTAAACATATTTGACAACATATTACCTACATAAAAACAACATGAACTAATGGCCAAGACCGCAGAGCTCTCTCTCTCTCTCTCTCTCTCGCTCTCTCTCTCGCCCGCCCCCTCACGATCTCTGTGCATACTAGTTTAAATGAACAACAACAATAAACAAATGCTGAGTGCTGATCAAAAGTTTTGTGAAAGCAATTTAAGCATAGGGACGGGCGCAGACAGCTGCACCGCGGCTGTCTGCTTTTCCAAATACGAATATTAATTTTCACCTCCGAATCCACGGGCCGGATGTGATGTTCAATCGGGCCGGGTCCGGCCCGCGGGCCGTAACCATGGCATCCCTGCTGTAGACTGTAGCCTTTGTGCGGCCATCAGCCTTGACATGAATACAGGTGTCTATGAACGGCAGTTGATTTTTTACTTCTGACTAATTAACTTGATGTGCGGTCAATATTGTTGATGGGTTGGATGAGAAGTTCCACATGAAGGTCATGTGATGAGACTTGAACAAGTGTGGCACAATAGGTAATTTGGGTGATCATTGAATCAAGTAATTTCCAGAATGTAATTTTTTTTTCTTTTTGAGCTTTGTATATTTATGTATTTAAAGCAGGGGTCTCAAACTCAAATGAGCTGGGGGCCATTAATAGCACTGTCATCTCAGCGGGAGGCCACTTCAGTGTTCGAGTATCAAAAAAAAGCTGAAATATTTCTGAAAACGTGGTTTATTTTCAAATATTGTATGATAATAATACAAAACTATTAAATTAACTGTGAATGCAAATGTTTTTGGCCTCATCCTTAAATAACTAATCAAAGCCTTTCATGAACTAACTGACAGCACTTCTGTTCATATTGTCTTCATATTAAATAAAACAAAAAGAACTCTAGCTTTGTATGCACATTTTAACAGTTAGTGCAATTTTTTTAACCTTAAATAACTTATTTTAACAATTCACTCAGACAAACCACTTCTGAGTCCATTTGCACTTTATTTCTTGCCAGATACCTGGCAGCGCTTCCGCTCACATAGCTGAGCCATATTTACTCTGATGGAGGTTGTAGTTGAAACCCTGAGTACAGCCTCAAGATGAGCATCTGTAAGCCTTGTCCTGTACTTGCTTTTATTAAAGTCCATTGTAGAGAACAGTTTCTCACAGATATATGTGCTTCCAAAAAGGCACATAACATGACTGAAAACTCTGGACAGCTCTGGGAATGAAGGAGGCAGCTCTCTGAAAAACTCTCCAGTCTTGTCTGCTTTTCCCTGTGCCTCTCTGAATTTACTTTTCAGTTCACTGTTGCACTGTAAGTCAATGAGTTCAATATGCAACATGCTGGGGACACTCTCCACATCAGCTGAGAAGGGGTCTGCCAACAGCTGGAAAGTGTCACGGTGAGCCTTGAAATCAGCAAATCGCTCATCAAACTCTTGCTGCAGGTTTTCAATATCGGAGACATATTCATCACCACTGAACACCGTTCCCTCTTCCGCCAAAGATCTGCATGCAGCAAAATGGAAGAGGTTTTTTGCAGACAGCTGAGTTTTCCACAGTCTCCGTTTTATGGAGGCTTTCACGCTCTCATAGGCTGTTGTGATGAGCTGACTAGGACCCTGCAGCTTTAAGTTCAGGACATTTAGTTATTGTGTTATATCCACAAGTAATGCCAAATCCATTATCCATTTTGGATCATCTAGTTCAGGAACATCCAGTCTGCCATCGTCCATGAATCTCTTCACTTCAGCTCTTAACTCAAAAAATCTCCTCAACACGTTTCCCCTGCTGAGCCAGCGCACCTCAGTAAAATACAGTACATCACCATACAATGCTTCGATTTCTTCCAAAAAAGCGGTGCTGTAATCCTCTGGACCTGATGTAATTTACACATTTCAGGACGACAGACATGACATGTTCAAATTTCAAGCATTTGCTGCACAGCGCCTGCTGATGTATAATACAGTTCCTCCGCTAACTTTCTCTGAACCAGCGCTACCAGTCTGTTTTTTTTGTCCATCATGGATGGCGCACCATCAGTCGTATTGCCCACCAGTCTGTTCCATGGCAGACCAAGCCGCTCCATCGCTTCACACAGTTGCTGAAATATATCTTTCACTGGCTCTTTCGGCCATGCATCAGACACAAACTTAGCAACTCTTCTGTCAACTCAAATCTGTCATCTACACCCCTGATGAAAATTACAAGCTGAGTATTGTCAGTTGCATCAGTACTTTCATCAAGTGCCACCGAGAATGCAGTGAAACTTCGAGCTTTGTCCCATAACTGTTCATAGATATTACCTGACAGTCTGTTAATCCACTCTGCCACAGTGTTTGCCGACAGGGAAAGGTTGTTAAAGTAGGCTTTTCTTTTCAGGACACAGAATATCAGCAACTCGTAGCATGCAGTCCTTTAGAAACTGCCCCTCGGTGAATGGCTTTCCCACCTTGGCGATTAATTCACTGACTGTGTAACTTGCTTCTACTGCAGCATCCGCGTCCTTACCAGCTTTGTGGAAAAGTTCTTGCTGGGATAGTTGTCCTCTTTGTAGCTGCTCAGCTCGCTTTTTCCTGTCATCTCCTCTGTAGTTATCATAATGCTCTCTGTGTTTACTCGTGTAATGTCGCTTGATATTATATTCCTTAAGAACGGCAAGTTTCTCTTTACATATGAGGCAGATGGCATTACCATTGAACTCAACAAAAAAATAATCCAATGTCCATCTTTCTTGAAATTGTCTTTGTTCGTCATCCACTTTTCTTTTACATTTGGAGAGCGACATCTTCGGCTTCTTCTTTTCTTGTTCTTCTGCGCTTCTCGTCGTCAGCACTTCCCTTGAGATCATTTTGGATTTATTTATTTTTTTTATTAGAATTGCTTTTATAATTTAAATTGCACGCGAAATTATTGTCCTAATTGTGGAAAACAAATAAATAAAAATAAACTTGAAGGGCCAAATTGCATTTCATTTTTTATGTCAAGTTGCGGGCCAGATATAGGGAGGCCGTGGGCCGGAAGTGGCCCATGGGCCGGGAGTTTGAGACTCCTGGTATAAAGGAAAAGAGTGTTTCTTTATTGTTAGAATTTAGGAGATGTTTTTCTTTATAGCCAGTGTCAAGACATATTGCTCGAACTTGTGTGCAGCAACATACAAGGACGCCACCCAAAGTTCAGTGAACAAAAGTTTTGTTTATTGTCATCACAAAAACAAATGAATCAAAACCACAAAGAGTTTTGAGGTTGGCTAAAAAGAACAAGAGAATGGGGGAAGTCTGTGCCAGCCACGTAATGGACTGTAGGACCCAGAACACCCCCCCCAAAACTAACCCAACATAAACTAAAAACTAAACTAACAAAAAAAAAAAAAACATGACTACCAAAACCTCTAACCTCATAACACAAAAGAAAACAGGAAATCAAAGAGCTGCTTGATTTGCAAGAAAGACAACATTCTGCTCCAACCTGTAGGCTGTGGTGGGCAGGGCCACACTCAGTGGGGATGAGGAGCACCTGAGGAGAGAAGGGAAAAAAAACACAAGGAGGGAGTGCGTAAAAGTGACTATCATCACTGTAATCAACACAGGCTCTATTCTATACTCTAGCTCCCCCTATTGGTCCACCACTATAGTAAACAGAATTCATAGTCATGCTTGAAACCAGATTGTACAGCACCATCTCATGTCACAGCTTCCCATGTTGACCTCTGTTCTATCTATTTATTATTCCATGGTCACTGGCGTTTTTTTGTTCTTTTAAACATGCAACTGTACAACCCCTGTTCAAGAAACCTATTCTTGACCCTCTCACTCTCAGCAATTGCTATCCTGTTGTTCTTATCACAGGTGCTGGAGGAAGCTATTGGTTACCCAGTTCTTTCAGTCTTAAAGTAAGCAATCTGGGAGCCCTATCAAATAATACTGAGTGAGCTGTAAGAAACTTGTATTCGATTCTGCCCATTGTTTTGATGACCAAGGAAAGAATGTTGTTCGGTCCTGCTTCTTCCAACTTAATTTAAAAAATGAAGTCTTTCTTATCTTCTAAGGACTTACACAGGGTTGTTCATGCCTAGTTTTTCACAGGTAGATTTTTGTAATGTGCTCTATACAGATATTACTCAGGCATCCCTACATCACCTTCAATTGGTCCAAAATGCTGCTGCAAGGATTATCACTTCACATACATTTAAAATAAGATGAGATATTCCTTTATTAGTCCCACAGTGGGGAAATTTCCCACGCCACAGCAGCAAAGTGGACAGTACAATGAAAGAAAAACAGATTATCAAATGACAAAAACCAAATACTTAAAGAAGATAAATGATATAATATAATATGTACAATTAAATAATAAATACAAGATACAAAATACAGAAGGTAGCAGCAGATAACTTGTATTGCACATGGTGGATTGTCAGTCTTTGGTGTGTAAGGTCACTGAGTGCAGAGTTTGTTGTAAAGTCTTACAGCAGCAGGAAGGAAAGACCTGCGGTATCTCTCCTTCACACACCATGGGTGCAGCCGCCTGTTACTGAAGGAGCTGCTCAGTGCTGTCAGAGTGTTCTGCATGGGATGGGAGATGTTGTCCAATAGGGATGATAGCTTAGCCATCATCCTCCTGTTGCCCACTACCTCCACTAGCTCCAAGGGGCATCCCAGAACAGGGCTGGCCTTCTTGATCAGTCTGGTGAGCCATTTCCTGTCAGCAGTGGAGATCCTGCTGCCCCAGCAGACCACACCATAGAAAATGGCTGATGCCACAACAGAGTCATAGAAGGTCCTCAGGAGTGTCCCCTGCACTCCAAAAAACCTTAGTCTCTGCAGCAGATACAACCTGCTCTGTCCTTTTTTGTACAGTGCATAAGTGTTGTCATTACAGTCCAGTTTATTGTTCAGGTGAACACCCAGGTACTTGTTAGAGTCCACTATCTCAATGTCCATTCCCTGGATGTTCACCGGTGTGGGAGGAGTTTGATGAGGCTGACAATTGCAGAGTCGTCAGAGAACTTTTGCTGGTGGCATTAAGTGGAGTTGTAGGAGAAGTCTGCAATGTAGAGGGTGAAGAGGAACGGAACCAGAACTGTTCCCTATTGGGCACCTGTACTGCCGACAACTCTGTCAGTTGGTGAGGTAGTCGAGGATCCATCCAGCCTATAGCTGTTGGGGTCTTCGGGGTGCAGTCATTAGCACTGGTACCACGCAGGAAGTTTCCACAGCTGTAGCACCCTCCCCAGCTTCAGGCTCAGGTTAAAGATGTGCTCCACTATCCTGCACAGTTGATGAACGCAGGACTTAAAGAGCTGTGAGCTGATGCCATCAGGACTAGGACCTCACCTGGCTTGTTGTGAGGGACAGGTTGGAGATGGGTGACCGTGTGCTGGAGGTTGGGGATAAGGGGGAAGGGCAGTAGACAGTCACGAATGTGTGCTTGAGAGCTAGGTGATGTGTGACGAGAAGTTGGGGAGGGGGTGCGGCAGACCACAAGGGTCTCAGATGGTGATGGCTGCTGCAGGGAGGACAGGATGGGGGAAGGGGCAGATGACTGATCAAATCTATTGAACAAGAGATTCGGGTCATTCGTCCACCTCCTCTCCACTCATGTGGCGCAATCTTGACATTTTAGTTGAATATTATAGGTGATTTTTTTTATTTGATTTGATAGTCACCTTCTGGTTGTTCCCAGAGTTCCCAGAGCCATTGCTTTCCAGTTCTTCAGTCTCCAGCAATACCTCACCAATCCGGCCTACCTTCACCTGCCTCAGCACCTTCCTCTCCATTCATCTTCCCACAACCCACTCACTATTAAAATGCCTATCATACCACCACAGTTTCTGTATCTGGATCCACATATTTAAAACAAATTTTATTTCCATGTCAAACCTGAATTACCAACGATTGTAAACTTCCAAGTAAGTGAGTAAAGTGAGCTTTTTTTGTCTCTGGACCTAGAGAACATGCACCAAACATGCATTACGTTCCTGTGTACCAAGTGTGGCTCAAACAATGAAAATGTTATGTATATCAAATGATGATTGTCATTAAAGGATTACTTCTTGTCAGTAGGTGGTTCTATAACTATGACTTCATATTGACATGCTAATGTCCTCACTGCTGAACTGTCCTCAAATGTGAAGTTTGAGGCAGATTGAAAAAATTATATTAGTGTTACAACAACTTCCTGTTCCATGGGGAAACAGAAATTTGCCTTCCTCCCAGGGCAACGCCATTCAATTAAAACTGACAGTCCTCACAATAAACTGACAGTCCTCACAATAAACTGCCATTAAGGTTTTAAGACTTTTATGGCCAAATTGTAGGTGGATCTGGACAACCTGCTAGGAGGAATACGTCAAAGTATCAAATGGGTAATTTCCTGTTGCAAGTAGGTGGTGCTAAAACTGTACTTCAATATTGGCATGTAGATGTGATGCTGGCCACTACTCTTGATGCACCTATGAAGTTTAGGGCAAATTCAACAAGGTATATCAGTAACAACAACTTTGCCTTTCATTTGAAACATCAAACTTAACCATGGCACTGTGGACATGCTGTTCGATGAGCACTCAGCTTCGCAATTTAGCATGGCAAAAGTCATTAGATGACACTGATCGCAATCTACCCTTTTTCCAATCTGGATGATTATTAATGCTTCTTTTGACTTATCTTTTAAAAACTGATAATGATGGTGAGGTGTAGGTAGGTGTTGGCCACTGTTGTACACCTCTATAGAAAAAAAAGATGCAGATGGTTTGATTGTCTCATTGGGTAAGACTGTATAGAGGAGTTTTTATGCCTCCTGCGCTCGACAGCCATAGCTGGAGGCATATTGTTTTTGGGTTGTCTGTCCATCCGTCCATCCGTCCATCTGTCCATCTGTTCATCCCATTCTTGTGGACACGATATCTCAGTAATGCCTTGGCAGAACTTCTTCAAATTTGTCAGAAACATTCACTTGGACTTAAAGATGACCTGATTAGATTTTGATAGTAAAATGTCAAAGTTCAAGGTCATGGTGACTTCACGTACTGGTGAATGCAATATATCAGGTACGTCCAGAAAGAATTTCATCACATCTGTCACATTGTGATGCTAATTATGACGTAATTTAACTCAAACGTCTATTAGGATGAATTGATGAAGTCACAATAACATCATAATATTCTGCAAATACACTTCTGGCCATTATTGAATGCTGTAACTCAGGAAGGACAGGTTGTGACCATATTTCCTACAACTTGGCTGGTTGATGGATGAAACAACCATGAGGAGGTGATTCTAGTTCTAGAAATATTATTGGAAACATTCTGGTACGTGTTTGTAGAATGTTTATATCATAAATGGTCAATATTTTAAGTTTAAAAAATGGAGATGCTGATGTACTTGATTGAAATGATAAAATATGAGAGAACCATTTAGACCCACTCACCCACCTGTCTGCTCAGCCTCACTGCTCTACCCTTTTCCATTTGTCAACCAGATGACAGTGGCTGGCCATGTTGGATGAGTGTAGAATCCAGCTGTGACAACCATTTATGTGTGATTAATGAGAAAGCCATTGCCCGGTGTGGGCAACTAGAGGTCAAAGTCACATCAAAACCCATTCAAATCATATCAATTATTCTATGACTGATTCAGACTTCTATTCATCTACCATCAAGGGTTAGGTTTGATCAAGCACTTTTAACCACAGCCATTATTTTCCTTAAAATGCTAAAAAACAACAACAACATATAATGATAATAATAATAATAATTATTATTATTATTATTATTATTATTATATAGAGAATATCTCTGTATGTAAATCTACAAGATTATTAAATTATTATTACCCTGAGCAACACCACTTTTTAGCCCCGAGAACATTTGTTTATTTACTGTATTGAGGAAAACTCACAAAAACTGAGAATAGTAAACCAAAATTAAGAAAGCCTAAAGATAACACATTCACTGTGAAGGTGTGATTTGGATGCAAATCACATTGTAGCTCTTTATCATAATTTGGAATAATAATGTTTGGGTTCCATTTTTGTTGAAAATCAAATGAAAATATTAGAAATATTTATGTTAAATAATGAGGGATGTAAATAAACTTTTGGTGATGACTGGGAACCACTGTGGTGGATTTACCAGGTAGAAAGAAAGAACGCTGACCACACCTCATTTTAAGACCAACATGCCCACTGGCACTCAGATTTCAACAAAGTGGTTGCTGGATGGGAAAATGACAGCTGCAGCTTTCTAGCAACTAACAAAAACATACTGGGTGTAACATAGAGTATCTACTATCCCTAATCAATTACCTTTACAGTAGGTGGTCCGACTTTGATTTATGGGATGGAGGCAGATACAGGCAGATACAGGTGACTCATGCCCATCTATGCCATGGGGTGTGCACTTCAGGTGGTGTTTACGGATATACTATATAGCACAAGTAAAATGCATGGTGTTTTGTAGCTCGTCTTGACAGCTGGATAGATTAAAATAGGAGCATACCTGTCTCGACTGAAAAATACAGATAAAACACGTTATGTATCGTCACACTGTAATGAATACAAATGTTGTCACATTACATTCAGCATATGCATTCTCAGCCCATGTCAATCACACACATAGAAACACAGTTGCACGGACCAACCACAAATATAACCAATCTGTTACACACACACACACACAAACACACACACACACAAACACAGTCTGGTTAGTATGTTTGGGTCATCACCAACCTCCATTCATTTCCACCCAGTGAACACTGTTGTTCAAAGCCCTGCCTCACATCCCACCTCTTTCATGTGAAGGGGAATAACAATAATTTGTCAGTGTAATCTGCTGGGTCACCCAGGGGTGAGGATATGAGAAAGCAATCAAATAGAAGGGACTTTGGAAAAAGAACAAGTGAAGGGTTTTGATTCATCACTCTGTCCCAACAAGAGATTAATATTTGAATGTAATTATTACCTTCCTGGCTATTACTGACCACACCAAATGAAATAATCAGTGTAAGAGAGAGAGATTGAATAAGACAGGTATTTCATTAAAGCTTCAACAGACCTGGAGGAAGAGGTATCACTTACTGGCCAAATGAAAGAATGATTGAATATGTTGAGCAGGTGAGAATAAGGAGGTACTGAGCATCCTAATGAGGACAAATATCATTATCATGAGCAGGTGCTATGTCTGTGATTCATTTGGCCACTCTGCTATCATTTGGCTAACATCAAATGAGGCATAAAGTAATGGCAAAGTGGAAGATTGTTTTGTGCGATTGAATTGGATTTTATACAATCACTTCCCAAAGCTCAAAACTAATCAAAATGATGAGTAAGTGAAAGTGTCAGTTGATCATCCTCAGAATCCTTTTAAATCTGTTGAGTAAATGACATTGTTGAAAACTCATGCACAAGTCTTGTGATTCAGTTCTGCCATAAAAGTATTAACATGAAGTTTAATAGTTGGGATATTGTATTTGATTACCTTGACCTTAAAAACATAGTAAAAGTCCCTGCTTGCATAATAGACAACCTCTACATAATATGAAAATATTTCCCCATTGTGCCTAAAGTGATCTACATGATAAGTCTTGTGTCCCTTTCCATAGAGTCCATCTGTCTCACACGCAGACAGGAAGTTCCACAGCAGAGGGGACCAGATAGCAAGGTCCCTGTCACCCTGAGTTAGGGCCCTGCCAGAGGATAAGTAGCAATCAGGCTTATCACGAGCTAGCAGATCACAGCTATATGCAGGAGCATGATCATTCAAGACTTCATAAAACAGGTTTCACACATAGTTTCACATTGGTTTAAACCTGTGTTGTCTGAGTCAGAGTCACATGATAAACTGTTCTTATGGAAATAACCTAAGCAGAAACAGTGTAACTGAGGTTTAAGGTTAAAAAGTTCAGTAGTTCAGGACAGATTTATATAGCTTAGTTCATTTCATTAATTTCTACTTTCTCCAGTTCACCTTTGATGCCAGAAACAGCATGAGTAATGGCAGGGACACGTGTGTGCATGGCAGCTGTGTGGTTGAACTGCTGCAGCTCCCAGTTCAAACTGGCTTCATGTTCAAAAGGGTTATACCTATATCTCTTAATTATTCATGAGAGTGTTCATCCAACATCCAATAAACCAATCACAGTGCCATCTCCCATTCCCTTTAAAAGCCAGGTGCGCTGCACCTTGGTGTATTGCCATTAAAATGGCACAGTGATTGCGGTCAGTAGATCACATATTGTGACTAACCAGTGTGCCCAGTCCTGGCACATGCATGCATCACCTCTGTGCTACAGTGAAATAACAGCACAAATCACAACATTAGAAATATTTATATTTATATGATGAGAAGTGTAAATCTTCAGTTCATCATGAAATGCGGTGGACAAATTTAAGTGAAGAATGTGGAACACACTACTATAAACAACATGTCACAAAGAACCTCCGACCTTCTGAGGCTGTATTGTAATGTTTCATCTAACTTATCCAACATGAAAGAGCATCTTCAGCTCATTCTGCTTGTGTGTAACAGGCAGAGTGTATGCGATCTTTGCGCCTGTGTATGTTGGCACATATTATCACTCTTGACAGTGCGCCCTTAAAATAACATGCGCCACTGACCTAAGACCAGGTTTTTTCTGGTCAATTGCACAATCATTTTCCACTGTCTCAGGACAGCAATCTGACAACAATGCGCCTGACCACACCTCATTTTAAGACCAACACGCCCATGGGCGCACAGATAGGTGCAATTGTATTTGCCATTTAGACAACATGGGAGCTGGTTGAGAAAATGACAACTGCGTCCATCTGAAACTAGCAAAGACATTTGCGTTGCACTTTACACTGCTTTGTGCTGGGTGTAATATATGGCCCTCTGTCTTTGTCAATTCATCTGTCTTTGTTCTGGCCATGTTTCCCCTGTGTTTCCTAGAGCTTCTGTTTTGTGTTCCTGAGTTTTATCTGGATTCCGCATTATTCCTTAGTTCTGTTTTGCCTGTATTATGAGATGGTTTTCTTTATTAAATTACCTTTTTTCCCACCAAACCCTTTTGTGTCTGTCTGCATTTTGGATCCTAAATTTCATTTATCAAACACTCTCATCTTCTGGTCATCTGGTTCATTGTCAAATCACAGACTGAAAAAAAGTCTGTGCAGACAATTGTTCAAACCAGTTGTCCAAACTGCCTAAAAGAGAGAAGATGATTGTCATGGCTTATTCAGAAAAATGATCAGAAAATCACGGTCATGGCTTATTCAGAAAAATTATCAGAAATTGTGTAAGACAGGGCATAAACCCCAGACACCACTTCTAAAAGGCAAACATTTTCTAAGATCACTTACATTCCAGTCACATTTCACTGCTCCTTGAATGTCATAATGATCACACCAGTCCTCCACTGGCACTAAAAGCTGTCACTGAGCATACATCACTAATGCAGAAAGGTTACATATGAATCTAATTCATAGGAGACTAACTTTAATCAAATTTTCACAGCATGTATGCACCACTGGAAATGTGTACGCATGCAAGCAAAATCAAATGTTCCCAAACAGAACAAACTGACATAACGATATCCGTTCACCTCAGTTCCCAGTTCTGCACTACTGTCATTCGGGAACACACACCATGCTGCTGTGAACACAGAGGCAGTCAGTGGGTTGTACTGGACCTTCATCAATCCTCCTCAGCTGAGCTCATGTTCTGTCAGGGTTAATGAGCTTGTTGAGGGTTGAGTGATGGATCAGAGTAGAACTGCAGGAAGCCTGCTGGATTTGGCTCCACTACTTAACAACCACTAAAGGACTTCTGTTTAATGAACACAAACTCAATTTTGCATTTTTCTTATTCAAACTGACAAACCCACTTTAAATCCCAACATTCAAAGAGCAGTTGTTTTTGAAAAATATTTGCCAGTTTAACTCAATAGCTGTGTTATTATAACTACCTCACAGTCAGTGTTGTAGGGTGTTGGAACATGTAATGCTGTGAACACGTGTCTTTTGATATGTTGTATTAAGCACTATGTTCTGGAGCCATCTGTTCCTTATATACCTGGAGTGAGAGTTGTGTTCTTATTCTCAGCAGGAAGTCAAACACATTTCCTATTGGTGTTGGCCTCTGACAGGGTTGTCCTGATTGTCATTATAATGGACAGGATCTCAAGGTGCAGCCAGGGGGAGGATTGTGTCTTGTCAGGGAACCTCAGAATTGCCTAACTGTGTTTTGCAGATGACACGATTCTGTTGGCTTCAAACTGTGACCTCCAGCATGCGCAAAGACAGTTGGCAACTCCAAGACCGAGGTCATGGTTCTCTGCCAAATGAGGGTGGATTGCTCCCTTTAGGTCGTCAGCGAGTTGTTCCCCCAAACGGAGGAGTTTAAGTATCTTAGGGTTTTTTTCATGAGTGAGGGTAAAATAGAGCGTGAAATTGACAGGCGGATTGGTGCGGCATCAGCAGTAATTCAGGCATTGCAGTGAACCGTTATGGTGAAGAGGGAATTGAGTCAGAAAGCAAAACCTTCAATTTACCAGTCATTCTATCCACCAACCCTCGCCCATTGTCATAACATTTGGGTAGTGACCAAGAGAATGAGATTGCAAATACCCAGCGGCTGAAATGGGTTTCCTCTGTGAGGTGGCTGGGCTCACCCTTCTGGATAGGGTGAGGACCTGTAGAGCCGCTGCTGTTCCTCTGCATTGGAAGTAGCCAGTTAAGGTGGTTCAGACATCTGATCAGGATGCCTCCTGAGCACCTCCCATTGGAGGTTTTCCAGGCATATGTAACCGTTAGGAGGCCCAGAACATGCTGGAGAGACTAGATATCTTGTCCAGCCCAGGAACACCTTGGGGTCCTTCAGGAGGTTGCTTGGTAGAGGGGCATGTAGACTACCTTGCTTAACCTGCTGGACCTGACTCTGGATAAAAAGTAGAAAATGGTACTATGGTACAATGTTTACATCTATCCTGAGCCAGCAGTTTTAAATTTGATTCAATGGCGCCCGCACTAGTTCCAAGAATGCATTCAACTATAATCGCCGGTGTTGTTAACTTCACATTTCTCAGAAAGAATAGGATAGTTGTCACTAAAGGACGCAGATGAGTAACTAAACATGAAGCACACCGAGCAGAGAGAACAGGAGAGTGAGAAGGAGAGTGAGAAGGAGAGAGAGAAGCCATCACTAGCTTCTAAGCTAAAGTAAATAGTGGTAGTAAGTAGTGGTAGCAGTCCTACCACATGTCCATCCAGGTCTCCTCAGGCCAAGGACAACTTTTTTCTCATTCACCCTTCTCACTGAGAACAATGTAGTCATTGTACTACATGTGCGCTGGACCCCATTCCCACAAATCGCCTCTCTCATCTCTTCAGAGAACACCTCCTCTCCTAACAGGTCTGACTAGCTATTAGTATGAACTTTCACTGTACTTCTTTACTTGATCCCTTTCACTTATTAAATAGATGTAGTACTTACACCAAGGTCTCCTACTCCATATAAGGTTAAGTGATGTCCCTCATTGGTAAGTCTATTTGTATAAAAGCATATGACAGATGAGTATGTAATGTAATCCTAGAGGTACTGAGTACTGCATATACTGGTGGTCATTGGTATAGTGGAAAACTAATTCCCAACTTACTCTGGGTTCACAAAGCTTTGATCTAATTTCATCATTCATTCAAGTTTATTTTCAGATGTGGAGGCATTTCAGTTTTGACCTCTGGGACAGAGCAGAGCCCCCTGGACTAATGGGTGTGGTCTACTGGAGGATGGTTGGTCTTGTCCAAGATGGCCTCCATCTTACATTGCATGTATCTCTCCACAATAGTCCTGAGTGATTCCAGACTCCTGCCAAGCACAGACCCAGCCTTTTTGACCAGCTTGTCCAGTCTCTTTGTGTTCATGTCAGCCATGCTGCTGCCCCAGCAGACTGCAGCATAAAAGAGTTACACTGTCCACCACTGACCGATAAAACTTGCATCATTTCACTGCAGACGTCAAAGGACCTGAGCCTCCTGAGGAAAAAGAGCCGGCTTCGCCCCTTCAGGTAGTTGACATCTGTGTTTAGGTACCAGTTCAGTTTACTGTCCAGGTGCACACTTAGGTATTTATAAGTGTGCACCACCTCAATGTCCTACCCTTGAATGTTGACTGGCTGAAGGGTGGGCCTAGGCCTCCGAAAGTGGATGACCATCTCCTTGCTCTTGGTCTGCCTGTTCCTGATACACACCACAATAGCTGTGTCATCCGAGTATTTCTGGATGTGGCAAGACTCAGAGATGTATTTAGAGTCTGCTGTATACAGAAAAGTTCAAAATTGGTGGTCTGAGCAAAATTATGTTACATGGCCACACTTATTCCACCACTGTGCAGTGAGAACAGAGAAGAGTCTGACTGAAATGAGCGACGATAGGGTCATCTGAGTGATGGGATGGCTCAACATTCAGTGGCAGAGGAGTGTGATGGAACAGTATCACCCACTGAACTGGCAGAGAGACATGATTTGATGACTGGTATCATCCAGGAGACTCCTTTGTTGAAATGTGGAGGAACATGGAGGTAAGGAAATCATTACAACAAAAATATTTATGGAACAAGTGGTTCCCACACTGCAACTACTCTCACCAACCAGCCTGTCCGTGTACAAAGCTTTAGAAAGGTCAGCACATCCAAGCTTTGACATGTAAGTGGAAAAAACTATGCCTGAAAAATAGCTTGCTTAAACTTTTTTATTTGTTTTTTTATTTTTTTATTTCAATGCATCCCTGTGCTCATCGTGGATATAAAACAATGTCATCTTATCTCAATGACTTATTTGAACATGCATGATTGTGTAAACTTGTTGGGGCCTCCTCGGTTTTGGGGATTTTGTGTTTCCTGTTCTTCAACCAGCCAATATTCTTGTCTCTCCATATCCAACAAGTCAAAGTCTATTTACTGTTCCATGGCTGATTTATGGCCTGCTATTGTTGTTGGTCTCTGATATTGTTGAATATTGCAGACTGTGATTGCCTCTTCAGACCCCTTGCCACTCCATACCCTGTACTGTCACTGAAAGGCCCCCCTGAGGACCTTACATACACTCTAATTGGTTTGGGAAGGATTTGGCAGCCTTTGAACTAAAGAGAGACAGAGGGGAAAGGAGTGAGACAGAGAGATGGAAAGACAGAGAGAGCAAGAAAAAGGGAGAGGTGGAGGCAGTGTTTGTGTGGATGGATGTGCATTTTCTCTGCAGTTCTCCGTCCTCATTCCTGTTGTCTGAAAAAAAAAGTGAAGCAAGAAAAGTGACGTATTAAAACAGTATGCATTTTACTCTTGAATAAACAATATTGACATGCGCAGTAATGCACGTCGCATGCAAAGTAGCCCTCAAATTGGACAGATCAGGGTGGAGTGAAATGCATTCACATGCGGACACAGAGGGGGCAGATAAAACGTGTCAGCCAGACAGAAAACTGTCAATTAAAAATGATCTCTGAAAGCCAAGGCTGTTCTGAAGTCAGAACTACTACTGCCCTCTCCCAGTGTAAGTCTGATTAGGAGAGTTAGTTATGAGACACGAAGTCTATTTTATCATCGGAACCTTTTAAGGTAATATAGAGTAACAATAAAGAGAAAGGAAAATTTGTCAAACTCAACCAGTGGAGACACAGCAGCACATAGAACATTTCTGAATGTGATTTCACACACAGAGGTGCTAACACACATGTTGAGGGACAAAGGGACAAGGCTGGCGAAGTGCCACAGTCTCAGATAGCTCCCTGCTTCAGTTATTAGTGAACTGATCATTTTCTGATCAATTTAAAAAAAATGACACTGGATGTTATTCTGGGTGTTTGGCTACTGAGAGAATTACCAGAATGCAGTGGGAATCTTTGGAAAATAATCTTTTAGAAGTAAGTTTACACTATGTAGTACACAACTAACATAACAACAAATTTGTTGATGAAAAATTTAAACTATTAATTAAAAAAAAACTATGGGAGCAAACGTGTTTTCACAATTACAATAATAATTTCCATCCCTGTTGGTGCCATCAACATCACAATGTGAACCTGAGTGATTTAGTCTCCATGTGGGCCTTTTACATAACATTAACATCTGATAAAATGTGTAATATATTTTTGGTCAGATTTCATCCCCCATCACAAGCAATCTTAATGGCCAGTATGAACAGGAAGAATGATTATAACAACCAAAATGTGTTTCAATATTCATATGGGTAAATTAGTATTGTTTTAAGCCAAATTTGAGAACATGTAAACTTATCTTTGACCCTATTGTGAGTTGTGCTTGGATATGTATGTAGCCTCAATGGGATTAGTAGCCACAACACCCATTAACACATTAACATTCTGACCCATTAATACTCAGTGTTCAATATTACATCAGAGTTGGTATAGTCTGCTTGTGTGTGTGTGTGTGTGTGTGTGTGTGTGTGTGTGTGTGTGTGTGTGTGTGTGTGTGTGTGTGTGCGTGAGCCCGATCACCAACTGTAGTGATAACTACCACTGAGGTGGTTTTGAGTAATTGGGCAGGTGTGTAATATCATATGTCTGTAACAGTGTTGCAACTGTGCAAGATAGTCGCCAAACTTTGCAGGTGTGTAATTGACACATGAAGATAGGTCCTAAACATTTTCTTTCAACTCAGCCTTCATTTTGACCTCAACTTTACATTTGTGACCTCTAAGTTTTATTCGTCATCATCATCATCATCATGCTACTACTATTCAGTGCATGACTAGCCATGCAAGCACATCTTTGTGACTGAGGTAGCCCTTACTCCAGCATCAGCTTTTGAAGGCTACTCATTAATAAGAGAGAACCCGTGCATCGAAAGCACATATTTGGGGTCACTAAATTATTCCTATTAAATGATTTCATCTCAATTGTTTTTGGGGTTGCTAAATATATGACGAAAAAAAATGCTATATACACTCAATACCAGGACACATATTTTTCCCTCCTCACATTTTCTGAATTTATTAATATTCTGCTAGCTGGGTGGGAGGCTTTGGCAGGCCTAATATGACCTGCAGGCCACCACTTGATAATCACTGGTCTAGGATGTTACAAGTGCCTGCCAGTCATTTGCTTGGCCTCATGAACAGAAACAAAGTTCACTGTTCTGTACCTACAGTGTGTGTGTGTGTGTGTGTGTGTGCGTGTGTGCGTGCGTGCGTGCGTGCGTGCATGGTGGTGGTGGTGGTGGTGTGTGTGTGTGTGTGTGTGTGTGTGGGGTGGTCTTGGTGATGGATGGCAAAGCCCAGCTGAGAATATTGCTCCCTCAATAAAAGCTACCCTGCAATCTACACGCAGCTAACGGTGTATTTTTTCTCTGTGGCTCCCTCCCTCCTCATTCCACCATCATTTTTAAGAGCGAAAACTGGTTTAGGTGTCAAAAAGAATGATACCCCTCTTCAGACTGTGACTCACCTCTGAGCAGTATCCAAAGCTATATTCACACCAAGTGGCTCTCTATTGGTTGCGTTGTTTTCTTTTTTGCTCTCGTTTTACCAAGGGCCCAGAACAAACAAGAAAGACAGAAGACAGCATCCGAATTTCACCTGGTGACTTAAAACTCCAAATGATGTTTCAGTCTTTATTTAGCTGTTAGTAGACAGTCAGAGCCACAGCACTGCCTGGAAAATAATACATGGTGAGTTGGTGGTCATGAATCAGGAAGACTGATAGTCATTAACACAGAAGCTGGGCCCTGTTCTTTATATGTGGAAAGCTGAGCTTGACTTGACTGTTAATGATCTGACACAAACCTAGATTTTAACATCACAATCTCTAACTGTTTTCAGAGCAACAATTTCTCAAGCTCAAACCTGAAAAAGTGCTACATATTGTATTAATGACCCTTATTTCCCATTATGCTCAGGGCTGAGATAATTAGCTTGTAGGATTGTTTGCAGAAGGTACTGCACGTGCCATGGGCCCGACTTTTTTCAATCCATTGTAGAATTTTTTGTAGATATATACACACTCATGGTAGAGACACTCAAGGACATTTTGGCCAGTAACTCCCCCGTTGTGCACCACACATTCAAAAACCTTACATCTATTCCCTGAATATAGCTGAATCTCATGATATAGACCCTGCCTGTCTTTGTCTATTGTTTTCGTTTCACAAAATTGGGAAATATGCGAAAACTACATTTTCGAACTCCTCTTAGGCTTCGAGTCTGATCTGAACGAAAGTTTGCACATATCAGCCAGGGACTCAGTTATAAAGGAACAACTTCCTGTAAGTAACATTCAACACAAGAAGCAACAATCACTACTTTTCACACGAAACTTACTCTGATCCACACAAAACTTTGCAAATAGAATCAATGGACTCTCATGATCTAATGTTATAAAAGACCCCTCTGATGAAAATCAAGTGTTTAACCTGGTTAACATGCCCATATGGTGTTTTTTTTTATAATAATAGAGGGTTTCCACCTTGAACTGCAGTGAACCAATGACAGTCTCATAAAAACAGATTCAGACAGCCGGGTTTTCATACATCACAAACCTAAGGAACCAATCCTGTCAGCATAAACAAATAAAAGCTGCTAAGTACGCAAACCCTTCTGATACATCTGCGTGACCTTGATCAATTATCCTAAGGCTAAAGCTAAATCACAGAAGTATGTGCATTCCAATATATACCTATTGTAGATTAATAATGGCAGCATTGAGCAGAAAGTAACAGTGTGGGTGGTAACAAATAATAGAATGTTATTAAAAATCCAGCAGAGCAATAAGTAATTAATACTTACTTGCTGTTAAGAATAGCAGTGCGATTGGATAGTTTGTTGTCATAGTAATACTGGAAGAACACCCACACAGATACTATAGATTTAAAAACCCATAAGTGAACGACAGCAGTTTGGCAGGGGGAGGAGGTTAACTGTGTGTGTGTATGTGTGTGTGTATGTGTGTGTGTGTGTTGCCAAGGTAAAAAATGTGATACAAGGTGTGACTAATCAACTTTTGTTGAGACAACTGTCAACAGTGTTGAGCGGAAATTAAGCTGTATGCTCTTTTGGGAGTCGAGCTTGTGGAACAAGCTAAGTGACTGTTGCAATAAATATTTCTTGATACTTCATCACTTCATTTATTAATTAATTTCTATAATTTCTCTTATCACGTAAGATGTTTTTGTTTTAAAGAAGCTACCACACTGCACACAAGATTTAGTGTGAAGAACCAATAGGATTTACAAAATAACCAAAACAGCGCATGATGTCTTGGGCTATGTTAAGGGTTAGAACTGAACTGAACCCAGTAGGACATGCTGCCAGTAGAGGTCACTATAGTATTAGTTCAACAGCAGTAGCAGCAGTGGAGGGACAGACAGAGGCATCGAGTGGTGTGATATCACAGACCACCTCTGGGTGTCTCTGTAGATCACACATCTCTGCACTCACACACTTCTTTGTTGTCTCTTCCTCAAAAGTAAATTTAATTTAGGCTGTTTCCGTTTCAGAAAAGCACATGATCATCCTGTGATTTTGGTTTTCTCCCTCTCCTTTCATGTCTCTCAGTCACTGGGGCTGTTATTAGTGTGAGTATTAAGTCTAGAGTGAACTTTGCTGAGGCACTTTGGAGCAAAATGCATCCAGTCCACTGGTTCCTTGCAGTTTTCCTGGCAGTTGGTGCCTCTGAGCTTTGTTGTGCTGGACCACTCCATGCCCAGTGCAAAGTAGAATGGTATGGTGTATTTCTTGTCTACATACATTGTTAGATGATGTGTAATGTTTTGTTTTCATAACAAAAACTGATGTATTTTGTTTGCTTGATGTTTATAGGTCTGCACAACTATCAAGGAAAACCATAGCCATAGTGAAAAAGCTATAGTATCTGTTATTAATAATGAATTAAAATATACATTTTATCCTAGGTCTGCTTTTATATAATGTATTTTATTCATTGTATTTATGATAACTTTGTTCTTCCTCTGTATTGGTGAGGTTTGGATAGATACTTTCTCTGTTTAGTTTATATTTAGCACAGTTTGACTTATAATACAGTGCCTTTGTAAAGCTTAAAATTTCGAGTGCTTGATGTGTGTGTCAGAGGTTTTGGTTCAAGTATTGTTATGCATTCATTCCATCAGTGTTGGTGAAGGTCTCATGTGATCATTGCTCCTCTTTGCCAATGCAGTTTAACTATTTGCCACAGTGTATCACTTGTGTTAGACAAAAACTGCCTTGGTTCTTTTTACTTGATATTGAGAGAAATCATACTAAACTAAATTGTCCTACTAAATTCAATCTGACCTACTTTCATGGGAGCTTCTGTAAATGTGATTACAATTATGATGTGGTTGACAAGACAACAGAAAGGATAGAGCATGAAAATTTAAGTCCAGGAAGAGGCGGTACAGATGTCATCACACTCTTAAAGTGATGAACTGACTATAGCTGCATGCTGCTATTCTTCCAGCCAGTTTGTCCACTGGGTAGTGCTATAGGGAAGGCCAATGGTAATTTAAAGCAAGGATTTATCCCAGCAAACGTCATGGCCTTCTGACCATTACATTTTGATATTTGCTGTGTGCAAATGGAAGTTGTGGTCTGAAAAAGGCATTTGATGCCATGACTAGACCATGAATAGTTGACCAAGAACTTTTAAGTGATCAGTTACAAAAACAGCTCCACACATGGATTAAAGGATTTTATCAGATTCTATTCATGGCACACAAACAGGACAGGGAATCTAATTCTAAACATCCTTAACTTCATTATGGTTTAATTTGCTGTGTAAGATATATTTGTATTTTTCACATGTTCTTTCATTTTTATATTAATTATATATCATATTCCCTGCCTTAAGAGACAGTAGAGGTTTTCTCTTCTTTTATCAAGATCCAATGTCAGATGAAATTATTTAATTGTGCTTTTCTTGAATTCATTGAGTTCATAAAATATATTTAAAAAAAAAAAGAGAGACAATGGAAGTATTATTAACTAATCTTACCACTAAAATGTAATTGGAATATAAAGAGCAACATGAAGTCACACTTTCAAAAGGTTTCATTATAAAAAGCAAGAGAAAATGGTCATATACTCAAAGAAACACACTCACAACTAAAGTCCATTAGATGGCATAATTTCTACACAATGTCTCTCTGAGTTGTTTCAAGACACAGACTTTCAGTGACTGTGCTTCTTTTTCTCATACAGGTACTTTGGGATCCCATGTCAAAGTGTTTATGAAACCCTAGTCTCACAGATTAAGAAATGGAGAACCATGGCTGGCTGCTCCATGGGAGGACAGAGGTGCCTGTACAAGGTGTGTGTGTGTGTGTGTGTGTGTGTGTGTGTGTGTGTGTGTGTGTGTATGAATATACTGAAAGTAAAAGTGTAGAAATGTTTAAGTTCTTAGTCCCCCTCGTGGCATGGCTCTGTGGATGGAAATGTAAGTCTCTTTAGCCGTGTTTCCACTTTCCCCAGGAACCTATTGAGGAATTATGCGGTGTGGTCTGCAGTGCTGAACATTTCTGACTCGTCAAGTACTCGTCAAGTACTTTCACTAAGATGTTAAAAGTTCGCAGGGAGCAAACAAATGAGCACAGAGCAAGCAAACACATTTTCCACACCACGAAACAGGTCCGGGAGAAGGTTAAAAAACTGAAACAGCCACAGCCGTGGCTAGGGTTGCCACCCGTCATGTATAATAAGGGATCGTCCCATATTTGAAAATAAAATGCTGTGTCCTGTATTGAATATATACGGGACGCAATTTGTCCTGTATTTTTGTCTATGTTATGTCCCCAGAGTGCTGTGAATAATGTAATGTCAAGTAATAATTTTACATAATCTTCCCGGGATTTTAAATCGCGGTAGAAACACAGACAGCAATGGGCCAAAGGAACCTTTTGGTTCCTGAAGGAACAAGGTTTTGGTTGAAATGCAGCTGGACTCAAATAAGTTAAAACCTATTGGATGGCTTGACATTCATATTCCCCAGGTTATGGCTGCATTCAAAAAGTATTTTTTGCCTAGGTTGGTCCTAACTGAGTGAAATGACCTGGAAGAATCTACTGTAAGTGGCAGCCATGAGAAGAGCTGGTCGAATTCTCTAATTGATAAGGAAAGGAGCTTCAATGCTTCCTATTTTATCTCTTTTAGCATAGGGAACACTGGACCTTTCTTTATAAAAGGAAACGAGAAAATGCCGTCCCACAGTTCCTTGCCGCTGCAACATTTAAAGCAATGCGCGATCATTGTGTCACCTCGGCAGACCCAAGTAAATGTAGAAACAACAGAGCACCTGTTTTATGTTTGTGATACAATTCACAGATTTCAAGTTTAACACTAAAATCATCCTGGTTGTACTCAGGAAGATGAGCTCAATCAAATCTATTGTGAGCAGAGGTGTAGTACTATGCTTACAATCTAGAGCTCACCTATGGTGCAGGCACCATTAAGTTGCAGCTTGTTTCTAAGGTTATGTAACCTGTTCCTACAGTGACAAGTTTCCATAGATCAGTCAACTATGATCACATGATCAGATGTTAGACTGACTTTATGAACAGTTTGATCATGTTGAGAACATGATGCAGCATTAGACAAACATCCAGCTCTGTAATATCAGACCATACCATGGATTTAGCAGGTTGCAGTTGGGTAGCATTAAGCAGCAGGTAAATGAACACAAGTAGTTTGTGTTTTGAATAAGTTCCTTACCAACTTGTGTCAAACAAGTTAACTGGAAACATCCATTCAGAGGAAAAGCTGCAGTGCAGGCAGTAGTCGAGTTAAGCTAATAGGCTCGGCTATAAAATTGTAGATAAGCTAGCTTTTATTTCCAGCAGCACTTTGGAAGCGTATACTGGACTCTTCTAAGGTGGAATATTTTTTGAGTGTTACTTGATGCATGATTTACGTTTCAATCATTCAATACACCTTACATATCAATATGACAACTCTGACCATTTCATTTGCTTTTATTAGCTCTCTAAATGACATACACTTAAGTGATTATCAGCTCTTCAAGCTCTTTATATTATATAATATAAATTCCCAAAAATTTTTGTGAACTGTGGATATTTTATTTCATCACTTGGAGAAAAAAATTGGCAGTGTTTTGTTCTGGTGCTCTTTGTCTGCACTACACCTATGGTTGTGTGGCAAAAGCTGTTAGACAGTCTTGTGGTTCTGGCTGAAATGCTGCTGTACCTTTTTAGATGGCAGCATGGTGAACAGTCTATTGAAGGGATGAGGAGTCTGATAATTTGATGGCCCTGTTGGTGCAGTGTTTTTTGTAAATGTCCTGAATGGAAGACAGGTGGAAGCTAATGGTCTTTTCTGCTGTTTTCACAAACGTCTGCAGGGTCTGCACAAGTGTTGCAGTTGACATACCAAGCAGTAGGGTACAGGTTATAAGTTGTCATGAGAGGAGAAACATTTACCCCACCACTTGGATGACTGCGAATCTTCAAAAAGTGTTATTGTTATATTTCTATTTTATATTATTAGTTTCACATTTTTATTTATTTTTTATACATTATTTCTCTCCTTTTTTTTCTTTCCACTCTTGTTCTTTTACTTTAGCCATTTTTATATACTGAAATGGTTTACTGATTTTACTATCATTAACTGATGGCAGAGTGCCCAGAGGGTGGAAAGGAGATGATGTGATGAAGAGGCCTGGTTGGTTGAGAGGTTTAACCAAAACCGAAGAAAAATGTATGTATCTAATCTGATTTATGTCACAGGCTTTTAATGCAACATGGTTTGTCCCGTCTACAGCTCCAGTCTGCCTCTGTCCACTTTATATCAGCCAAGCACATCACTCCCTTTAAGAGGTATGTGGACGACATCAACTTTCGGCTGGTCTCCTATCATTTCTTCACTTGCTGTCACGTTTCGGTAGGTTTTAGCTCTCCTCTAATTCATTATCTGAGTTAGGATGATTATAAAATACCATGTGCAAGCACAGCTAGCAATAAATGGATGGTCATCTAATTTAAAAATAGGAAAAACTTGCAAATTAAATGATTTAGTAACTTTTAAAACAAAAAAACAAAAAAAAAATCAATCGGAATAATTAATTTGTTACAGGAGTACGTCAGCACTAAGACACACACACACACACACAC
>NW_019525361.1:191598-204530 GCF_002814215.2 Seriola lalandi dorsalis
ACTCGTCAAGTACTTTCACTAAGATGTTAAAAGTTCGCAGGGAGCAAACAAATGAGCACAGAGCAAGCAAACACATTTTCCACACCACGAAACAGGTCCGGGAGAAGGTTAAAAAACTGAAACAGCCACAGCCGTGGCTAGGGTTGCCACCCGTCATGTATAATAAGGGATCGTCCCATATTTGAAAATAAAATGCTGTGTCCTGTATTGAATATATACGGGACGCAATTTGTCCTGTATTTTTGTCTATGTTATGTCCCCAGAGTGCTGTGAATAATGTAATGTCAAGTAATAATTTTACATAATCTTCCCGGGATTTTAAATCGCGGTAGAAACACAGACAGCAATGGGCCAAAGGAACCTTTTGGTTCCTGAAGGAACAAGGTTTTGGTTGAAATGCAGCTGGACTCAAATAAGTTAAAACCTATTGGATGGCTTGACATTCATATTCCCCAGGTTATGGCTGCATTCAAAAAGTATTTTTTGCCTAGGTTGGTCCTAACTGAGTGAAATGACCTGGAAGAATCTACTGTAAGTGGCAGCCATGAGAAGAGCTGGTCGAATTCTCTAATTGATAAGGAAAGGAGCTTCAATGCTTCCTATTTTATCTCTTTTAGCATAGGGAACACTGGACCTTTCTTTATAAAAGGAAACGAGAAAATGCCGTCCCACAGTTCCTTGCCGCTGCAACATTTAAAGCAATGCGCGATCATTGTGTCACCTCGGCAGACCCAAGTAAATGTAGAAACAACAGAGCACCTGTTTTATGTTTGTGATACAATTCACAGATTTCAAGTTTAACACTAAAATCATCCTGGTTGTACTCAGGAAGATGAGCTCAATCAAATCTATTGTGAGCAGAGGTGTAGTACTATGCTTACAATCTAGAGCTCACCTATGGTGCAGGCACCATTAAGTTGCAGCTTGTTTCTAAGGTTATGTAACCTGTTCCTACAGTGACAAGTTTCCATAGATCAGTCAACTATGATCACATGATCAGATGTTAGACTGACTTTATGAACAGTTTGATCATGTTGAGAACATGATGCAGCATTAGACAAACATCCAGCTCTGTAATATCAGACCATACCATGGATTTAGCAGGTTGCAGTTGGGTAGCATTAAGCAGCAGGTAAATGAACACAAGTAGTTTGTGTTTTGAATAAGTTCCTTACCAACTTGTGTCAAACAAGTTAACTGGAAACATCCATTCAGAGGAAAAGCTGCAGTGCAGGCAGTAGTCGAGTTAAGCTAATAGGCTCGGCTATAAAATTGTTCTGGTGCTCTTTGTCTGCACTACACCTATGGTTGTGTGGCAAAAGCTGTTAGACAGTCTTGTGGTTCTGGCTGAAATGCTGCTGTACCTTTTTAGATGGCAGCATGGTGAACAGTCTATTGAAGGGATGAGGAGTCTGATAATTTGATGGCCCTGTTGGTGCAGTGTTTTTTGTAAATGTCCTGAATGGAAGACAGGTGGAAGCTAATGGTCTTTTCTGCTGTTTTCACAAACGTCTGCAGGGTCTGCACAAGTGTTGCAGTTGACATACCAAGCAGTAGGGTACAGGTTATAAGTTGTCATGAGAGGAGAAACATTTACCCCACCACTTGGATGACTGCGAATCTTCAAAAAGTGTTATTGTTATATTTCTATTTTATATTATTAGTTTCACATTTTTATTTATTTTTTATACATTATTTCTCTCCTTTTTTTTCTTTCCACTCTTGTTCTTTTACTTTAGCCATTTTTATATACTGAAATGGTTTACTGATTTTACTATCATTAACTGATGGCAGAGTGCCCAGAGGGTGGAAAGGAGATGATGTGATGAAGAGGCCTGGTTGGTTGAGAGGTTTAACCAAAACCGAAGAAAAATGTATGTATCTAATCTGATTTATGTCACAGGCTTTTAATGCAACATGGTTTGTCCCGTCTACAGCTCCAGTCTGCCTCTGTCCACTTTATATCAGCCAAGCACATCACTCCCTTTAAGAGGTATGTGGACGACATCAACTTTCGGCTGGTCTCCTATCATTTCTTCACTTGCTGTCACGTTTCGGTAGGTTTTAGCTCTCCTCTAATTCATTATCTGAGTTAGGATGATTATAAAATACCATGTGCAAGCACAGCTAGCAATAAATGGATGGTCATCTAATTTAAAAATAGGAAAAACTTGCAAATTAAATGATTTAGTAACTTTTAAAACAAAAAAACAAAAAAAAAATCAATCGGAATAATTAATTTGTTACAGGAGTACGTCAGCACTAAGACACACACACACACACACACCCACACACATATTACATTTTGTGTGCTATTGATTAAACACAGATAAAACTAAAACTTTCTAGTGCATTTGTTGAAGGTATTGTTTTCTAAAGGGGGATACAGTTAGAGGCTATAAAAGGTGCTGCAGATGACAGAAGCCATGACTGCACATTTCAGTGTCTAACAGGTTGTAGGTTTTTTTCAGATGTCCAGGACACCAAGAGAACAATGGGTGTGTTGCCATAAAAATGAGTGGTGTCCACTGATTAAATACTTTCGGCACTGTGTAGAAGAAACAAGACTAGGTCAAAATCTAGTATATGTCTGGACCGTCTATGGTTAAATCCTTATTTTATAACCACAAAGTCATCTGATAAAATCATCCATCCATCAGCTATAACATTTATTCTTATAAAATGTTGTAGGCAGGCTGGAGCCAATCCCAGCTGACATTGGGTGAGGTACACCCTGGACAGGTCACCAGTCTATCACAGGGCCGACATACAGAAACAAACAACCAGTCACGCTCACATTCAAACCTATGGGCACTTTAGAGTCACCAGTTAACCTAATGTGCATATCCTTGGACTGTGGGAGGAAGCCGAACCACCCGGAGGAACCCCCCGTAGTTACAGGGAGAACATGCAGACTCCACACAGAAAGGCCCCAGGCCCCTGCTGACAAAAATCGTGTGAGGTTCTTAGTATGTAGCAGAGCAGAACACAGAATGGTGGTAAAGCAAGTCTTTTATTATAAATTATGTAGATTGTCAGGAATAGGGCTAGTGATGGTGATGACAGCGAGGGACTGTAGACAGTATGGCAGATCATGGTTGAGGTTTGTGCAAACAGACAGGAATCCAGTGAGCAGGGCTAACAAACAGAAATCCAAGCAGGTGAGACTAGGTTGGGCTGAGCGTGGCAGGCGACACGGTTGTAGCTGTAAGGATGACTCAATGTGATGGAATGATCTGGCAGAGAATGGTGAGTAGATTGCATGAGTAGTAGTAGTAGTAGATTGCATGATGTGGAGCAGGTGAGTATGGAGATTGGTGAGAGCAGGATCCAGGTAGCCACACCCAGTTGAACACACAGACAGACACATAGTGCCAACTGGGGACAAACAGATGAAAACAGCAGAGAACAGAGAAAGAAAAGGACCACAAAAGGTCCTAATCCTGACAAATCAAACACATAAATTAAAGACAAAGACTGAGCTGTGATTCCAGCTGTAGTCACTGTAAAATGGTCACTCAGAGAGAAAGTTAGAACAGACAGACTATATTTCTTTTTTGTAAATTATTTTTTCAGGCTTTTACTTAAATTACAGACAGTGAGAGAGTGAGAGAGAGAGAGAGAGAGAGAGAGAGAGAGAGAGAGAGAGAGAGAGGGAGGGAGGATGGCTTGCAACAAAGGGTGCCACAGGCCGGACTCAAACCCCGGCCACGTGAGCCACAGGGGTGCCCTGAGACAGACTGTCTTATGTTTGCCTCTCTCTGTGGTCCAGAATAAGTTTAGTCTTTATTTACTTCAACTCCTGAATGTAACAGACTTTTATTTATTAGAGGCAGGTCTTTATGTCTAACTCCCTCTGTTTGATATGTAGAGTTGGTCATATTGGTTAGTACAAAGCCTCATTACTGATGAGGCTCTCTCCCTCCCTCTCTCTCTCTCTCTCTCTGCTTGGTGTGTCTTATGTTTAGGTATTCCTCTGCCTCCTTTAATAATAATGATACATGTAGTTTATTTGCTGTAATGGAGGCAAGGCTCAGTGCATTGGAAGTGCTCCTCTGCTTCCCTTCTCAAGCAACTGGGAAACCAGAGAGCCTTGGTAGACTGGCCCGAACCAAAAGGTGTAGCCCTAAGCCCACAGTTCGTATCCATACACTGTCCAGTCATGTACCAGGTTTATACCCAGTTTGTTTGAAAAAAGCCTTTAAATGTAGCGACACTGCACTAAGTTGGCAAAACTGCAGCTTTAAACACCACCTAATAGAACCTGTTCACACCAGAAACTCCAACTCAGTAATGAGGCACTTGGATGACGAGGTGGAAATATGATCAGTCAGTGAGTTAGTCAGTCAGTCAGTGACATTCAAGATTACAGATCTGGCCCTGCTGTCGTGGTCCAGCAAAAATCAGATATTCATAAAGTTTGTGATAAATGACAAGTTGCTTCATGCAAAATAGATTTGGGCTCTGAAATTCAATTACGCTCCTTTTATTTTAAGGGTGTAGTGAAGGCCCATAGGACAAGGGGAGTATATAGTCAAGACTACACAAGGACTAGTTTATGATGTATCCAGGCTATCTTTCATTGGCAGATTTTCAAAGGATTAGAATTGAACTTTTAGGACCTTAATCTTACAGCATCCTCCCAGTCTGAGTCCCGGTACCACGTTATCTCTCTTTCCTCATATCCCTTTTTACTCTCTCCATTTCTGTCAAGGTTAGGGTTAGCACACTGCAGTGTTTCCTTTCATGGGATCTTTCCTTATTCCTGTGACTCTGAGTTCATGTCTGATTCTGTGCAGCTTTGTCATTTATGTAATACAGTTGTAACTCCATCTCTAGGCCATGTCCATCTCAGAAGCCTGGCATGCCATTAAAGACCATGGCACCAACTACTGCAACCTCTACAACCTCATGGAAGGTAAGATAACAGTGAATCAATGAAACAACAGCCTATTACTAACCATTCAGTTTTCCCTGATTAGTTTGTCCTGGAGCCTGATGGACCTGGAGGGCCCTGTCAGTTAGCCGGTTTTCAGATAGCACAGACAACAAGAGGCTGCATTGGTGAGAGTCTGTTGCCTCAGGTACCGATGAAATGATCATTTATACCCATGAGATTTAAGATTTATGAAGCCAAGATTCTGCACAGCAGTTTACTTCGAGACAGGAATTATGATGTTTCTAGTCATTTCATCTTCTGTTGATGGTCATAAGCAGTAGAATTACAATCATCAACTGATGATCACATGAATGATTTACCATCCCCAAGTATAGTATGTGCATTCGACCTGTGGGTTTCAAAGATATCATAAACCCATATGTGAGTTAAGTATTGGCAAGCAGCCTACACAATCCAATTGTTGTGCAGTGAATAGCAGTAATCTGATATGAGAAGTTCCATTGAATTCCTGTCTTTCATGAATGGAATGTGTTGTATATTAATGGTGTCATATTTCATGACCAGCTCTCCTTCTCTGACCATCTCCCGGTAGTGCTGCTTAAATCTATACAACATCAGAAAATTCAGGCCTTATCTGACTAAGTACACCACCCAGCTTTTGGTCCAGGTCATTGTTCTCTTCTGGCGGACCTCGCTTCATGATTTACTTTGGTGCACTGTATACTTATTTTAGCCGACCATGGTAAGAGCACAATCTGTGATGAGTAAATTTTAAATAACTCCTCCAGGCAACTAACCTCCTAACCCTTTTCCAAATATAATACCGCCAGTGATATTACCTTCCAGTGGAATCAAAACCAACAGCTCTTCTTTGAAATTTTCCCCATCAAAATATCTGACCAAAATCTGGGAAAATCTGGGAAATGTCAGTGATGTCAGTGGACTCATCAACAACCCTGGATATTTGATGAGCTTTGCTAACCCTAACCCTAACCCTTTTAAAAACCTCAACAGCAATCAATGGTCCTTTATGTTTGGTGGGAATCCAGATAGCCTGATCCTAATCCTTGTTCAGTTAAAGTAGGGTTAATAATTCTGCTGGCATGGGAATATCCAGCTTTCAGTGTGGCAATTCTTCTGTGATGAGCCTCTGCCTGCTCAAGGTATGACTCTTTGAAAGTTGCATATCTTGTGTAATTACCACAATCTGCTTTTCAGTTCGGGCTGCACGGTGGTGCAGTGGTTAGCGCTGTCGCCTCACAGCAAGAGGGTCCTGGGTTTGAGTCCCGGCTCGGACGCGGGATCTTTTTGTGTGGAGTTTGCATGTTCTCTCCGTGCCTGTGTGGGTTCTCTCCGGGTACTCCGGCTTCCTCTCACAGTCCAAAGACATGCAAAATGGGGACTAGGCTAATTGGATACTCTAAATTGACCATAGGTGTGGCTGTGAGTGTGAATGGTTGTCTGTCTCTATGTGTTTGCCCCGCGATGGACTGGCGACCTGTCCAGGGTGTACCCCGCCTCTCGCCCCCAAAAGATGCTGGGATAAGCTCCAGCCCCCCTCCGACCCTACTACAGGATAAGCGGAAGAAAATGGATGGATGGGTGCTTTTCAGTTCCCCTCAGACCCTGTCTCCAGCCCCTGCTTACTTCTCCCCAGCTATGTTTATCCCTTCATCTCCACAAAACTGCCATTCTCTATCCATCCACCATATGTCGCCAAAACTTTTTCCTTTTTCCATATCCACCTGCTCACCTGTTTCTGATCTTCTATCACCCAAGCATCCCTGCCCACTTACATACCTGTTCCTAATTTCCCTCATCTGCCTCCTTTTACTTATACCACCTCTATTTCTCCAGTCAGTGTCACATTATTTGTTTATTTTTCCTATGTGTTTAGTTTCCTGTTATTTCTTTATGCCTTTCTATCTGCCTGCTGCAGCTCTATCTGTAAGCCTGGTTCTTCAGTCAATTTATTAAAATTCCATCACTGCCCTGCAGTGAAGCATCCTCGAGGCCATGATTAAAGAGTTAATTGCCTGAGTGGATTAAGAACTTCTTAAACACTGTTGATTATCAGCCTGCCTCTCTGAAGTCCAGCACCCACAGTATCGGAATAGAAGAATTCTGCTCTTTGAACAAATGCAGTTGATGATACCTGCTTTTGAGATAGCACATGAGCAAATAAGACTTACAAGAACAAGAGTCCCAACTTGACATCTTGGCATTGTCTATTTGTGCACAGTGAAAAGTCAGGCAGCATGATTATTTATCTCAGAAATGAAGAAATTGATAAGAAAATGTTTATCCCATTACAACCCTTTCTCCTTGAAATTACCTAACAAGTAAACTGCAACAGCAAATACATTTTGTATGATATTTAATTGCGAATTACATTTTGTGATTATATGTTTATACTGAACATAGCAGTAAAATGTTCACAAGCAATGAATTTTGCAGTATGATATCCATTTGTAGCAGTGGCGATTGCCCTAAGACTGCAAGGGAAGCTCAGCTTCCCCTAAAATGTCAACAAAATAAGAGGTCAAATATGTACTGTTGTGTGTACATTTCATTGACTAAATATGCACAAGAACACGTTCATCTTTTGTTCAGAATCAGCTACTTATCACAGGTAACCGACACGACTTCCTTCTCATTCATCCCCGCAGCGCCACAGTGCTTTACACAGTGTAGACGCCGAGCATCTACTGACTTCAATGGGGAAGCATAGAGTGGGTTGTTCCACTGCAGCGAAACTAGACGGTCATTGGATAAATGCTGGGCTTTGTCCCGCCCATCAGACGCTCAGCGTCTCTGGGGGTCTATGGCTCAGTTTCTGCATGAAGATTGGATGATCTGTCTGAGGCTGAGTCCATTTTGATTGACAGCAAAATGAGCGAATCAGCGATCTTGAAGTATAAGCATCCACCGGAGCATTTTTCAAGTTTTTCATTCCGTTGTTCGGAGTCAATCTGGAGACGTTACTGATCCTCAGCGACTTTGTCTTTGTTAAAAACGACTAGCGTTGTGTTTGGCGACTCTCTTCGGTCACTCTGCGAATTTACATATAAATAAACGGACACATTTTATGATGTAGGCCGAAAATGAGATTCCCCTCCTTATAAGACCAGCAGCCACCACTGATTTGTAGTGACCACAGCATTATTACACTTTTTTATGGTTATGTGTAGGTGCTCACAGCACTTAGTTAAGGTTATGTTAAGATCGTGGTCTAGTTTAATACTGAACAAGTTCAGTTACTTCAGACACAGTGTGTTTATTTACATTTAACCAAAAATCCATGATCTTAACATAACCATAACCAAGGTGCTTCTGTTGCCTAAGGCTAGCTACACCGGGGGCTCTGGATATGAACCCCTACCTCTGGTGTGTCAGCCATGCATTTCATATGTTCGCCTTTGACGACAAACACCCCCTGGTGATGTCAAATGTAATGCTTCATTCATTAAAAAAATATGTTGCCTCTGTACATAATCTGGCCTTAAATTATGTTTCTTACACAACATATTTTGTCATAGCCTGCCCTAAGAGGACACTTTGTTTGGACATTTGTATCATTTTGTTTCTGTGTTCCTGGATTCTGGATTATTTCTTAGTTCTGTTTTGTTTGAATTCTAAGTTTTTTTTACTTTATTAAATAACCTTTTTGCATTTGGATCCTTAACACTCCTAAACCTGACATATTTACTGTTGCAGTTCAGCTGTACATAACATAACTTCAAGGAGACATTATTAACATTCTTGAACAATTGTGCCAGTTCATGTCTTAATCTTTGGACAGATGCTCATGATGCCTTTTTGTTTCCTGTCATTTGTTGGACAGGAAGTGGTCTAACTGAAGCCAGAGGTTACAAAGAGGTTACCAGTGATTTCCAGTGTACCCAACGCTCCTCTGCTAACTGCACTGTCTACTGACTATGACCAGAGACCATCCCAATATATGAAGATTAATCACTGGACAATTTTGAAAAGGTTTTTTTTTTTTTTTTTTTTTTTTTTAAATGGCTGGAAAATCAAGTATTAAAATAACATGATGTTACCTGCTTACTGCTGTCATATTTTGGGGGTTCGTTTTCTTTGTGCAATGAATGCATAATGAATAAATTGAAAAAATATCAAATTTAGTCTGAACATTGTATTAATGTATTCTCACATTTTGCATATCATGTAAAAACATTCATACCATATCCTGTGAAAGGTGATGTCTTTGTCCTTACAACAAATTTCCAACTTCATTGAATACCAACAAAATTTCTAAATCAACTATTTGCAATTTTTGGTCGTATTTTTTTTTTTTTTTTTTTGCAGTTGAGGAAGTGGTTGATAAATATTGCATGCAGTCATGTTTTGTAACAGTTTCATGAAGGCAACATGAGTAGACATTAAGAATGTCATAGTTTTAATAATTAGTGACTTTATAGCAGCAGCTACAGTAGTCCAAATATGACATGAAACGTGCCCAAATAGCTCAATGATTATTAACAGCCGTCAATCTTATCATGGGCCCTTAGAATTATCTATGTTTTATGAAATTGACTCAGATATAACATGGTGTAATTGTTTAACCACTTAATGCTGACGCACCCCATGCTGGGTCCAATAGAAGGGTGCTATGAAATACTTTGGTGGCCTTTTTTTTTTTCTTTTCTTTTTTTTTGTTTCTAAAAGATGAGGCCTTAACGGTACGTTAATAAAAGTCCAAGTGTATTTATTATAAATATTGTTTGATTGGGAGCTATTTTAGTATTTATGTTTTTAAAATAACCCCCGTATAAATATAAAAGGACAGCCGATATGAAGTGCGACAGTACACATAGGCCGTTTGCTGTACCGCACTGCGCTGGGTGTCATGAAACTAAAGAAGCTACTCTTTCCATTGATAGTAAGCATTCCATAGCCTGCGCTAACTAGCTCATGTTGGCCCCAAAGCAAATCCAAAGTCAAATGTCAACATTTTAAAGTCAAGTTGTCAATTTTTGTCTTTGTCTAAATATCCCCACAAATCCCAAAGTGAATGTAATAAAAGACAACTTATATTGTTTACCACCTTTTCATGGTCATTTTAAGTCTATCCATATGATTCTCTGACTGAAATGGCTGACCTGGTGGCCTACAATGCAGAGACTGGACGCCGAGCCTGAATTTCATACATGGTCTTTTGCTGCCATCTAATGGGGATTTGGTGGTGCTATAGATTACAACAGACAGTGCTATGATTTTCTACATATTGCAAGCTTTTCAACAGTATGTCACACTCCTACTAGACTTGCTCACCTGTCACACCACAGTCGTGTGTAAACCGAGGGCCTCAGCTGCACGGCAGTAATGGACCTCACGGATGTCACTCTAATGAGAAAAGGATATAATTTATATGTTAACTTCTACACCAGCCCGGCTCCTTTTTTGGAGAGGGAGGACATGAGGTGGCTGTGGAAACACAACCAGCTCTTTGTGAAGGGGGAGGACACCAAGGTGGTGACGATGTGTAGCAGCTTTCACAAAGCATTCAGTGAAGACACCACACAGAGAAGAGTGAAGAAGGCTGGACAATAGCACTTTGAAAACATTCCCATACCTGACATCATCAGAGATTATAGCCCCCACATGGGTGGGGTGGACCTCTCACATGCCCTCATCCAGTACTCTGTTCGAGGGAAGACAATGAGGTGGTACAAGATCTTTTATCATTTTGTCAACATTGCAATCGTGAACTCCTACATATTGTACAAGCATCTGGCTGTTGGAAAATTCCAGACCCTAACCTTGGGCTGAACAAAATCCTCCTCAGATGAGGAGAACAGTAGCTTTTTAGCCCTTCTCTGGTCTACCTGACTTTGAACTTGACCTTGTCTAGGGGCAGGGGGGAGAGATGGAGGGGGTAACAAAGAATGTGTTGGTGTAGGAATCTGGGAGGCTGAGGAAGCCACAGTGCCTGCTCAATTGGTAACTTGAATGATGGGAGAGAGGGCCAGTGAGGAGTAGCCCATCTCGTTTATCCAATCTGGGAGTCTGAGTTCAGATTGTTGCCCACCGGTGTCGACTGAGAGTTATTGCAAGTCCTGTGGATCTAACCCACTGGTTCATCCTTACCTGTTTGATCACCTGTGTGGAAGTTAGGATTTTAAAACTCTCTCGATGATCTCCCTTGCTTCGTCCGATGACTGGGCAGTTGAAAATGGGAGACCAAAGGCAATGCACTGGCCGTCGCTCGTCATCCGCAGTTCACAGTTCCAATCAACCCTTGTCCCATAAAGGAATGTTTTTTTTCAGAGGTCAAGAGTTCAAGGTCGAGGTTAAGTTTTTCTTCCATCAGTCTTCAATCAGATCTGTCACCTGGAGTTAATTTGAGTTGTTTTTATTGAATCATTTTCCCGTTCAGGGCTTTAAAGTCTTGAGTAAAGTGTTTTTTTTTATTTTTATTTTGGAATTTTCTGGTCCAGTATTTTTTTGGGGATTTTTATGTTTTAGTTTCTCTTTCCAGAGATTGTGTTCGGGTTTAAGTTTGTGTCCATATCAGACTTTAATCAGGTTTGTCCTTCGAAGTTATTTTTTTTATTTTTTTGTTCTATTTTGTTGAATAAGGTTTGATTTATTGAATAAATATCCCCAATCTGGGTTTTAAATACTTGATTAAAGGTGCTCTTTTTTCTTTCTCAGACGTCTGGTTCAGTGTTGTTTATTAGGGTTAGGTTAACAGAGTTTTGCCACCTATCGTACCCCCTACCATAGTCGTTAAGGTCTGTAGCTTCTGATAGGAAGGTCGTAGAGACCTGAAACCAAGTTTCGCCCCCACTAATTCGGCCACGCCCTTTCCAACGGTACCAGCCACTCGCCTGTGGGACCTTCGGTTCCCGAGATGCATTGCGTAAAAATTTTAAATTGTCTGTATCTCGGGAACCGTAAGTCGTAGAGAGATGGGTCCAAGACTGGCGTGTTCAGCGCCTCCTAATTAGGTCTGACGCCACCCACTCCCGTGTCTCTACGACCTTTCGTTCCGGAGTTATAAGCCAAAACGTCTTTCCCATAGGAAATGAATGGGAGACGATTGGTACTGAAAATTGACTAAGTGTTGAAGCCAAAGTCTACCTTGTAGAAACCATTTAGGAGCATGTTTCAGACCATTTGGAGTCGATAGGTACCCATTTTCAAGAGACATTTTTTGGTATGTTGACTTTTACTATAGTTCAAATGGCAGTATACCAGGTGTGTGGTGTACCCGGGGCCTAAGGATGCAAGGTAAGTGCCCAGAGATATGCTGGGAGTCAGATAAGGTATCAGGTAAGTGTTGTAATGCTTTCTTCTTCCACAGGATACTTTCCTTCCACAGGTAAGCTCACTGCTTGTGGCATCAGCACTCTCTAATTGGCCAATTCCTGCCTTACCAAACATGAGTAGGCCAATCAGAGGGTGCTGGTGCCACAACCAGTGAGGTTAGGGTTAGGGTTAGGGTTAGGGTTAGGGTTAGGGGATCTCCATTGAAAATGAATTGAGATTCCCAATGCCAACTTTATGATTCCATGTCCGTATCTATTAGTATTGAAGGTGTCATTGGGAAATTCCATCTTCCACCTTTTTATTCCAACTTTTTTTTTTTTTTTCCAAGTTCCTACAGTGGTTAGGGTTAGGGTTAGGCAGAGGGTTAGCCCGTCCCCTCCATTGAGGGTCGGGAAATGCACGGGCCTTCCCCCTGGTACCCATCCCTCCCCGGTTAGGGTTAGGGTTAGGGTTAGGGTTAGGGTTAGGGTTAGGGTTAGGGTTAGGGTTAGGGTTAGGTTAACAGAGTTTTGGGTTAGGGTTAGGGTTAGGGTTAGGGTTAGGGTTAGGGTTAGGGTTAGGGTTAGGGTTAGGGTTAGGGTTAGGGTTAGGGTTAGGGTTAGGGTTAGGGTTAGGGTTAGGTTAACAGAGTTTTGCCACCTATCGTACCCCCTACCATAGTCGTTAAGGTCTGTAGCTTCTGATAGGAAGGTCGTAGAGACCTGAAACCAAGTTTCGCCCCCACTAATTCGGCCAC
>NW_019525361.1:206143-207185 GCF_002814215.2 Seriola lalandi dorsalis
CAACACTCTGAAGAGTGTTGTGAGGAGCTCTGGCACAAGGTTATCATGGATGTTAAAAAACACTGGGATTTTCTTTTGTTAAAACCATTTGTCCATGGTTAAAATATCCTTACATGAGTAAAAACAAAAATATATAATAAAATAAAAGATTGATAAAAGAATAAAAAACAAATAAATAAGTAAGAAAATTAAAAGACAGGGAATGGACCTTCAACACAGGGAGAGAGGTTAGGGTTAGGGTTAGGGTTAGGGTTGGGGTTGGGGTTGGGGTTATGGGTTTCGGTTAAAATACTGTGCACTGGCCTACTGATCTGACAGAATGGATGGCGGAATGGAGAGAGAAGTGGTCCTTCCCACCGGGGAGCAGGGTTCGATTCCCAGGCAGAGCACCGGACAGAGAGAAGAGAGGGACCTGCCGCAAGCACATTTACCAAGGAGTAGCGGGCCCAGCAAATAAATAAAATAATTATAATAAAAAGATAAAAGAATAAATGTGAAGTTGATATTGGTAGTAATAAATTTAATATATAAAAAGAATAAAATATAATAAAAGTAATCTTGGGGAGCTGGGAACCGACCCAATTATAACCATGCGGATCACCATAGGGAGATGCATAAAAAAAAAAAAAAAAAAAAAAAAAAAAAAAAAAAAAAAAAAAGTGGATAAATAAATCAAATAAATGAATAGATGAAAAAGGGATATTTTATACAAATAAATAGATGAATAAAGTAAATATAAAAAAAATATATATATAAAAATAATACAAAAACAAATTTAAATATATATCTCTGTAATATATATATATATAGTGGTCATTATTGAATTAATATAATAATAGTATAATATGTTTGTTATATGTTATATATAATGTTATTATTCTTAAAAAAAGGGGTTAGGGTTAGGGTTAGGGTTAGGGTTAGGGTTAGGGTTAGGGTTAGGGTTAGGGTTAGGGTTAGGGTTAGGGTTAGGGTTAGGGTTAGGGTTAGGGTTAGGGTTAGGGTTAGGGTTAGGGTTAGGGTTGGGATAGGGGAACTGATCCCT
>NW_019525362.1:0-1199 GCF_002814215.2 Seriola lalandi dorsalis
AATATATGATAACTTCAACTAATTACTATATGAAGCTTGTTTTAATTGGCAGTATTCAGTGTCTTGTTTTTTTCATTTTTATGCCATACTATACTATGACGTTTTATGCCATACTATACTATGACATTTTTTTTCATTTTTATGCCATACTATACTATGACGTTTTATGCCATACTATACTATGATGTTTTTTTCATTTTTATGCCATACTATACTATGACGTTTTATGCCATACTATACTGTGACATTTTTTTCCCATTTTTATGCCTTACTATACTATGACATGTTTTTTCATTTTTAAGCCATACTATACTATGACGTTTTTTCATTTTTATGCCATACTATGACATTTTTTTTCATTTTTATGCCATACTATACTATGATGTTTTTTTCATTTTTATGCCATACTATACTATGACGGTTTTTTAATTTTTATGCCATACTATACTATGACGTTTTTTTCATTTTTATGTCATACTATACTATGATGTTTTTTTCATTTTTATGCCATACTATACTATGACGTTTTTTTCATTTTTATGCCATACTATACTATGACGTTTTTTTTCATTTTTATGCCATACTATACTATGACATTTTTTTTCATTTTTATGCCATACTATACGATGACATTTTTTTTCATTTTTATGCCATACTATACGATGACGTTTTTTTCATTTTTATGCCATACTATACTATGACGTTTTTTCATTTTTATGCCATACTATACGATGACGTTATGCCATACTATACTGTGACATTTTTCTTCCATTTTTATGCCTTAATATACTATGACGTTTTTTTAATTTTTATGCCATACTATACTATGACGTTTTTTTCATTTTTATGCCTTACTATACTATGACGTTTTATGCCATACTATACTGTGACATTTTTTTTAATTTTTATGCCATACTATACTATGATGTTTTTTTTTTAATTTTTATGCCATACTATACTATGACGTTTTTTTTTTAATTTTATGCCATACTAAACTATGACGTTTTTTTAATTTTTATGCCATACTATACTATGATGTTTTTTTCATTTTTATGCCATACTATACTATGACGTTTTTTTCATTTTTATGCCTTACTATACTATGACGTTTTTTTCATTTTTATGCCATACTATACTATGACGTTTTTTTCATTTTTATGCCTTACTATACTATGACGTTTTATGCCATACTATACTGT
>NW_019525363.1:1745-3292 GCF_002814215.2 Seriola lalandi dorsalis
TCACCCCCCCTCCTGTGACACACCAGACGATGCGTTGACTGAGCGGAGGAGAAGAAGAAGAAAACCTCTCCCAGCCAGCCGTCCTGCCCGCTGCATGGAGGAGAAGCAGAGGAGGAAGAGGAGCAGAGAGGAGGTGAGGAGCTGTCTGTCTGTCTGTTTACCTGTCTGTCTGACGTCCTCCTCTAACTGCATCTGTCTGTCTGTCCGTCTGAAACTGTTTGATTTGTTTCTTTCTCTTTCTATATGTACCTGTCTCTCTCTCTGTCTGTCTGTTTACACTGTTGTCTCCCTGCTGCCTGTCTGTATGTCTGCCTGTCTGTCTGTCTGTCTGTCTGTCTGTCTCTCTGCTGCAGCTGCACTGTAAACAACAACAACTGAACTGAACTGAACTCTGAAACAGACACACATTCACTCTACTAAACTCTACTGGACTCTACTGGACTTGATGCTAGTGGACTATATATGTCTCTATTAGATGGGAGGACACTCTCCTGGTCTCTACTAGATTGCACTATATTGTACTGCACTGTATTAGACTGTGCTGCATTAGACTGGACTCTATTTGTATCTACTGTTCTTTACTTGAATCTATTGTACTTTACTGCATTGAACTAGACTGAACTCGACTCTGCTTGACTGCACTGGACTAAACTGTCCTGGTCTATACTGCACTGGACTAGACTGGACTTTACCAGACTGTCGTAGAGCTACTGGACTCTGTTGCTCTGGACTGGACTGTAAAGGACTTTAATGGTCTGCACTGTACAGGATGCTAGTGGAAGCTATTGGACTGTAATGGACTCTACCAGGCTGAACTAAACTGTAGTGGAGCTCAGGTCTGATTCAGGATCAGCGGCTCAGCTGTAGTGAACAGGACTCCGTGTGTGTCAGTGGATGTGGGGGTGTGGGGGGTGATGCCTGGCTCAGGGACTTGCAGCAGCCTGGTGGGTCTTGGTCTGAATGTGACTGTGAACGTATGTTAGACTCTGATGTGGACTGACTCTGATGCACCAGGGAACTTGACCCAGAAACTGGTTTGATGTGGTCTCTGTTCAGGTCTGACTGATGATGTCAAATATGTCAGAGGATTAAATCAAAAGGTTTTAGGTCAGTGACCTCTGACCTTTTCAGCTCAGTGTGTGACAGCAGGTGCAGCAGTGACTGAATGAAAACTAACTCTCTCTCTTTACTGTCCGTCTCCACACAAGGTAAAACTTATAAAACAAACAGTGACAAAGGAACCAAACAGATCATCACCAGGTCAAACGAGACGAGCTGAGCTGGTAAAAAAGACGTGATAGACTGAACATGTTCCAGGCCCATTACAGCCTTATGTAAAAGCAGCTGGAGAGTGAGGACGAGCGAGACGAGCTCAGACGGACGTTACACTGAAGGAATCATATTTGAATAGTTTGTTTTTAAATTTTCAACATGAGTTTTATCGTCCATCAAATCAGTTAGTTACTAAAAACATCAGAACTTTGTGCCTTTGTTTTCTGTGTGAAACCATCAGGTTAACACACACACACACACACACACACACACAC
>NW_019525363.1:3895-8682 GCF_002814215.2 Seriola lalandi dorsalis
TAACTCACCTGTTTATATAACTCACCTGTTTACATTTTATTAAGGACTACAGTTATAGAGGATTGAGGGCGTGTCTTCTTTGAGTGGCAGGTGGGTGAGCGTATGTTTGCCACAAACTGACAAGCACCAAAGTCTCAGCTCCACAAACGTCCCTCCTCTTTGACCATATTTGGATTAGCTGGGAGTTAGGGGCGGAGTCAGACACTGCCAAGATAGCGATGGTGCAGCAGCTGACTTCACAGTGGTGGTGTCCATCTCTATTTAGAGTCTGTGGTTGAGAGCTTGAGAAAACTGCATCTGAGTAACTTTACTCTCATTTGTTTTTTTGGAGTTTAGAACAAACTTTTAACAAAAGAAGTTTTAGTTTTGACTCTTTGGTAGAAGAGTTCAACATGAGGTTTTCCCAAAGAGGCAAAACTCTTTACTATTTCTCATGGAAAAAAACCCAAAAAGGAATCTGTTTGTTGAGCGTAACAACCTTTTATTCTTCTGTTGAGTCTTATTAAATATAGCGGAGACACTCAGGTTTAGGGACCAGTACTGCACTGTACTGATGAGCTTCCCATGGAGAGCAGATCAGAGTAGAAACATGAATGAGGAGGTCCAGAGGTCTGACTGGAACCAGGTGTGAAAGATCGTATCATCTGCATAGAGATGAACATCACTGATTCATTAACGTGTAGAGCAGGTGCCTCTATCAACCATCTGTAGAGGTCTTCGCAGGTCCACCTGACCCAGGACCCAAGTCAGACCAAGTCCAAATTCTAACTGGGTCGAGTAGGGTCTGGTTTTACTGCCAATAACAATCATAACTACCTGTGGCCGTGTGTCATCACTTACTATAGCACGAGGATATTTCAGGGGTTTTCCTGATATAATAAATTTAGCAAACTGACCTGTAGCTGACGACACACCTGCCCACCAGAAACCTGGAACCAGGTCACAGTCTCTCAAAAGCAGGATAAGAGCTCAGAGATAAAACTGATCATGAGCACAGAGTCACAGTGATGTCATCAGGAGGAGGGGATGAAAAAGTGTTGACTCACCTTGACCACGTGTGTGTGTGTATATGTGTTTGTGTATGTGTGTGTATGTGTGTGTGTGTATGTGTGTGTGTGTGTGTGTGTGTGTGTGCGTGCGTGTGTGTGTGTGTGTATGTGTCCATACACGCCAATTCATGACGTTACATGTGTTGTATGTTAAATGTGAAATGTCACATGTGATAAAAACAGGATTCAGTCACTGTTTTCACAGTCAGCTGATCCAGTTTGACTTTTTGTCACATTTTCAACAGTTTTTTTAAATTTATCTTTGTGAAATGTTGTCACATTACCACACATCTTATTCACATTTCTTATCACATTTGATCACTTATTAATGACATTGATCACATGTGAAATGTGTGTCATGTGCCATAATGATTATAAATAAATGACATAATAAAAGGGTCAACACACTGGCAGATGTGTGGTGGAGGTGTCTCAGATGTGATTGGTGTTTTCTCAGTTTGATCTGCAGGTAAACGAGAAGGTGTGACACTGTGACACTTTAAACCTCCCCACCCCTCTTCATATTCTAGCTGTTTCCCTGTGCTGAGCTGACCTTGATCCTGATGATCTACAGTCTCCTCCTCCTCCCCACTTCGCTTTGACTCAACATCAGGAGCTGACCCCCCTCTCCTCCCGCCTCCTCCAGCCCTGACCTCTGACCTCACTGTTTCTACCACAACAATATTATGTATCTGAAACATTTTGGAGGAGATATCTGCAGCATCCCCAACACCTAAACACCCCTCCCCTCCCCTCCCCCCCCCCCCCGTGTCAGTCTAACTCTGGCTGGTCAGGAACATCTAGCCACCAGCTAGTCTGAACCTTCAGTCACTTCCTGTCTTGCCCTCCTCTGGACCTCCAGCCTCCACCATGGCGGAGGGGCTGCTGCAGGTGGAGATCCCGGACTTTGGCAGCAGCGTGCTGGGCAGCCTGAACGAGCAGCGGCTACTGGGTCACTACTGCGACGTCTCCATCCTGGTGCAGGGTCAGGCCTTCAAGGCGCACCGGGCCGTCCTCGCCGCCTCCTCCCTCTACTTCAGAGACCTGTTCAGCTCTGCGGCTGACTCCTCCTCATCATCCTCTTCCTCCTCCTCCTCCTCCTCCTCCCAGGCGGTGTTCGAGCTGCCGTCCTCAGTAACGCCAACGTGTTTCCAGCAGATTCTGTCGTTCTGCTACACGGGACGCCTCAGCATGGCTGCCAGCGAGCAGCTGGTTCTCATGTACACCGCCGGGTACCTGCAGATCCAGAACATCGTGGAGCGTGGCATGGAGCTGATGATGATGAAGGCCTCCTCCTCCTCCTCACCTCTCTGCTGTGACTCACAGGTTGGTTTGACCACGCCCACAGAGCTGTCTATAGACTGAGTTAGTCCAGGTAGACTGAAGTCAACCCTCCAGACTGTGACTGTTTTGGTTGTCCTCCTGTTGGAGTTGTTAGCATTAGCTACAGTCCTTGCTAGCGGTACACAATTGTTTTTTTAAGAGACTTAAATTGTGTTGGAGCTGTAGCTGCATCTACAGGCTCAGGTTATCTGTTTTGTCTGGTTTCAATATGAGGCTAGTTTGTTATTGTACAGTTCAGGAAATTCAGAAACTGCTGAACAGCTAAGCTAATTCATCTGTCAGACAGTCAACAGTGATTGGCTGCGCTCACAAAGGTCCACTAATGTGTGAGGAAGCACATCTGATAAATTTTCATTTGATTCCAGCTTGCAGAAGCAGCATTTAGTCGACATTAGAAGAACTGCAGCTCAACGCATTTTTTATCTGAGGCTGCTGATTGGTTGGAATCTTCTCTGGCCACACCCCCAGGCCCCTAGGCCCTCGATGCTTTAACCAACATGACTGTGTTTATTTCATAAGGCCCAAACTTTGACAAACACTGAACAAACACAGTAAACTCTGAAGATGTCTTTCAGAACAGCAGAATATTTTCGTTACAGACGACCTCAGCAGACGAGCTCGGGGGCTTCGACACCCCGATGGTCCAGCAGCAGCAACAGCAAAGCACCCCCCAGCTGGAGGAGGCCAGTCCAGACCAGCCGGCCCTGAGCCCAGAGGAGCTGCTGCTCGCCGTCAGCAGGATCAAACAGGAGAGAGCCGACACTCCTCCTGCTGAGGAGAACGGAGCAGGAGCAGCAGGAGCAGGAGAGGAGGCCAGGTGAGGACAAACAGGAGTTATCTCTACTTGTCACCCATTCACTGACCGAGTGTACCAGCTGTGACAGGTTGAATCAAGGACGTATTGTGGTGTGTTACTGTTGCAAGCTGTAAAGTGGTGATGGAGAACGTGGGTCGAAGTACAAACAGAAAAGGGAGAAATTCAACAGGTCACCAAAGTAAAAACTAGAGTCTCTTCCTCCTCCTCCTCCACTCAGACTAGTTTCAGGTCACATCCTGTTATAGGAAAAATTAAATATTAGCATGAAATTTTGTCATAATTGCTGCTTAAAGTCTTGAGTAATGGCTAAAAAATGCTTTGTGAGCTCCCACTGGACTTTGACATTTGGCCTTTGACCACCAAAATCTAATCAATTTGAGTCCACGTGAACGTTTAACCAAATTTAAAGAAATTCCATCAAGGTGCTACTGAGATATCGTGTTCACAAGGCCAAAACCGCATTTTGTGATGTTACCACAAACTTTACCTTTGACCTTTACGCACAGTTGCATGGACACACAGGCCGTGGTGGCCGCAGAACATGCTATCTTATTTGGGGAATTGTGGCCGGAGGGAGGGGCCACCCTGACATTCCTATCCTGGTCACAGTGTTATAAACCTCTGTGTGCGTCTCAAGCTCTGGCACAGAGACTCTTTATAGATCAACTGAACGTTACATCTGGTCTCATAAATCGTATCACACACTGGATGTCCTCTGTCTCCTCCGTCCTTCTGTCCTCAGAGCGGACATCGCGGGGGACCTGCAAACCTCCAGGAGCAGTGCTCTGTGTTACCTGGGTGCAGGTGGAGGTTTGGTACCAGGGTTGCAGTCCTACCTGCTGGCAGGTGGGGGGCGCTCCAGTCCGGGAGGATCCAGTCTCCCCACGGACTCTCCCCCCTCTCACCCCCCCACTGAGGAGGAGCTGGAGGAGGATTACTACGGCAACACTGTCCACCCTGGACTCTACCAACACATCTACGGACATCCTGCAAACCCCTACAGTAAGTTACCTCATGAACCAGTTGTGACAAAACTAAATCATGAACACAGGACTAAACCTGTTGGTGATCCATCTGAGTCCAGATCCGTTCTGAGATAAATTCAGACCAGTGACGTGATGAGGTCTGTCATCACCTGACCCTGTTTAGTCCTTTTAAACAAGTTCCTCCAGGAACTAAAGGACCGGAGGAACGGAACTTTATGTCCTTGTCACACAGAACTGTCTGAGATTACATCACATCCGAAGAACCATAAACTTTAAGAGTGAAACCATGTTTATTGTGAGGCTAAAAACCAACTACGGTCACATGACTTCATCACCACGGTCACATGACTTCAACACCACGGTCACGTGACTTCATCAACACGGTCACGTGACTTCAACACGGTCACATGACTTCATCACCAGGGTCACATGACTTCATCACCACGGTCACATGACTTCAACACGAAGGTCACGTGACTTCAACACCACGGTCACGTGACTTCATCACCACGGTCACATGACTTCAACACGGTCACATGACTTCATCACCAGGGTCACATGACTTCATCACCACGGTCACATGACTTCAAC
>NW_019525363.1:9289-14125 GCF_002814215.2 Seriola lalandi dorsalis
ATCACCACGGTCACATGACTTCAACACGAAGGTCACGTGACTTCAACACCACGGTCACGTGACTTCATCACCACGGTCACATGACTTCAACACGGTCACATGACTTCATCACCAGGGTCACATGACTTCATCACCACGGTCACATGACTTCAACACGGTCACATGACTTCATCACCACGGTCACATGACTTCAACACGAAGGTCACGTGACTTCAACACCACGGTCACATGACTTCATCACCAGGGTCACGTGACTTCATCACCACGGTCACATGACTTCATCACCACGGTCACATGACTTCAACACAGTCACATGACTTCATCACCAGGGTCACATGACTTCATCGCCACGGTCACATGACTTCATCACCAGGGTCACATGACTTCACCATGATCACATGACTTCATCACCAGGGTCACATGACTTCATCACCAGGGTCACATGACTTCATCACCACGGTCACATGACTTCATCACCATGGTCACATGACTTCAACACCACGGTCACATGACTTCATCACCACGGTCACATGACTTCAACACGAAGGTCACGTGACTTCAACACCACGGTCACATGACTTCATCACCACGGTCACGTGACTTCAACACCACGGTCACATGACTTCAACACCACGGTCACATGACTTAATCACCAGGGTCACGTGACTTCAACACCAGGGTCACATGACTTCACCACGGTCACATGACTTCATCACCAGGGTCACGTGACTTAATCACCAGGGTCACATGACTTCATCACCAGGGTCACATGACTTCATCACCAGGGTCACGTGACTTAATCACCAGGGTCACGTGACTTCAACACCAGGGTCACATGACTTCACCACGGTCACATGACTTCATCACCACGGTCACGTGACTTCATCACCACGGTCACATGACTTCATCACCACGGTCACATGACTTCATCACCACGGTCACATGACTTCATCACCAGGGTCACATGACTTCATCACCACGGTCACATGACTTCATCACCACGGTCACATGACTTCATCACCAGGGTCACATGACTTCATCACCAGGGTCACATGACTTCAGTGTCTCCATCACTAAACTTCAGCTTGTAGTTTGATTCAGCTCTGACTCGTCTACTGAAGCTTTTCCTCTGACACAGTTAGAGACAGTTTGTAGAAACTTAATGAGGCTGTAAAGGTGGACCGGTGAGTTAATGAGGCTGTAAAGGTGGACCGGTGAGTTAATGAGGCTGTAAAGGTGGACAGGTGAGTTAATGAGGCTGTAAAGGTGGACAGGTGAGTATAGTGTCTCATTTAGACACTAGTTAGCAGCTGAGACGTAAAAGACTAAAGAATCAGGACTGGAATATTTACTGACTGATTTTATGTTAGAGAATAAAACGTTTTGCATGTCATACACTTCTAATCCCCCGTGATCTCACGTGATCTCACGTGATCTCATGTGATCTCACTGTGAAGCAGATATAAACAAAATGGAGACTGTGATTCAACAACTTCTTGAAACATTAGTGAAAGTTTTGCAGTGAGAAAAAACTAAAACAGAGGGTTAAAAGTCTGGATGAGAAACAGGTTGTCGATTCTTCAGCAAGATTTTTAGAGTCAGTTTTAACATCTGTCAACACTCGTATGCTAGCTAATGTTAGCCTCAAGGTGGTGCTTGGCAACACCATCAGTTACTCCAATCATTTTAACTCCTACGGCAACGTTGAGTCCTTGAAGCAGTTCAGGAGGTTTAGGACTGGATCTGTGAATCTTTTCCAAATCATCTTCGGTCAGTCTGCCTCCAGGTTTTGCTGACCCCCCCTCCCCTCCCCTCTTTTCCCCCTGTTTCTCTTTGGTCCAGTCCAAGAGAAGATGGAAATGCTGCCTCTCCCATTGGCTAACGAGCGTCGGCCCTGCGTGCTGGTTGGTCGAGACAACATGGCTCTACCTGCCAGTCTGATCAGTCAGATCGGGTATCGCTGCCACCCGTCGCTCTACACTGAGGGCGACCCGGGAGAGAAGGTGGAACTGGTGGCAGGTAGGACACTCAGAGAAAAAGGACAGTGAGAAAGTTACATCAGGTACAAGATGTGTTGTCATGGTAACAGGTTTGTTAGGAAGGTCATTAAACACAATCCAGCTGAAGAGTTGAGTTATCATGTCATGTATTGACGTGTGTGTGTGTGTGTGTGTGTGTGTGTGTGTGTGTGTGTGTGCTCAGGTTCAGGTGTGTTCATGACACGAGGTCAGCTGATGAACTGTCACCTGTGTGCTGGAGTCAAACACAAGGTGCTGCTCAGGAGACTGCTGGCAACGTTTTTCGACAGGTGAGCGGAGACTTTCATCAACAGAAACAAATGAAGGAGGTGGTTAGCCTAGCTTGAAGTTATGGAGGATTGAGGGCGTGGCCTCTTTGACTGACAGGTCAGGGCCCTCACTGTTAGCTAGCTGCTCAGCATCACATCAGCTGATTCAAGTCACTGAACGTAGCAGGTATCAGTGTCAGCACTTACCATACCTGGCATGTTAGCTTAGCTTGTTAACTAGCTAATTAGCCAGCAAATGAATTAACTTTGGGTTACCATTTGAGCAAGATGCCCAAACACCTAGCTGTGCTAATGATGCTAACAGGAGCGCATGCTCGCCACAGCTATTAAACCTATTGAACTGAAGTCTCAGGTCCTCACACGCCCCTCCTCTTTGATCATATTTGGATTAGCTGGGAGTAAGGGGGTGGAGTCAGACACTGCCAAGATGGCGACAGTGGAGCAGCTCACTCAGAGACCTGTGGGTGACATCACAGAGGCGACATCCATCTTTATTTACAGTCTGTGTCAGATGTTTCATGGTTCTACATTATAGTAAATTGTTTATAAATTGATTATATTTGGATTTTGGACAAAACAAGACATGTAAAGACTTCATAGACTTTTATTGATCAAACGATTAATTGATTAATGGAGGAAAAAATCAGGAGATGAATCAATCATAATAATGGTTTGTTGAGATATTGTTAATGTTAAAATGTCAAACATGTTTCATAATGAACAAAAAGGAGACAACAACATCGATGGTGTGTCACGCCCAGATTCTCTGACATCATTGGACGTCACGTGACATCTGATGATGTCACGTGACATCGAGCTGTGTGAAGTATTCCAGAAGCTTCTGACAGTCAGCACCTTCCCTCAGGATCCAGCTGCTGCTTTACATAACTGCTCTGTCACATTGTCTCAGAGAGAGAGAGAGAGAGAGAGAGAGAGAGAGAGAGGTAATCTACAGCTTGGTATAGGTGCTGATTGGGTTGTTATGGTATCCATAGAAACACTCTGGCCAATAGCTGTGGGACAGGGATCCGCTCCTCCACCAATGATCCGAGCCGAAAGCCCCTGGACAACCGAGTGTTAAATACTGTCAAACGTAAGACACACACACACACACACACACACACACACACACACACAGTCTGACTCATTCATGTCTTTCTACTGTATTTTGGAACTCCTGAGACATTTCTTCCTCCCCTTGTTGTCCTCACCTCTCTCACCCCCCCCCAGTTTACTGTCAGAACTTTGCTCCTAACTTTAAGGAGAGTGAGATGAACGTCATCGCTGCTGACATGTGCACTAACGCTCGCAGAGTCCGGAAACGTTGGCTCCCAAAGATCCAGTCGCTCCTCCCTGACGGCCTGCCGGCCTCCGCCTCCTCCCATCCCCGCAAGGCTAAGAGGGGAGGAGGAGGAGTAGGAGGAGGAGGAGGAGGAGGAGGAGAAGTGGCGGTGCCCCCCAGTGGCAGCCCCTTTGAGCTGGACCTGCGGCAGCTCAGCGCCTCCTACCTCGGCCTGGAGGCTCCACTGTACGCTGAGCGGCGGGAGAGGGAGGCGGCAGGGGAGAGGGAGAGGGAGAAGGAGGCGCCGGCCACTCTCCTGCCTCACCTGCAGTTCGCCGGGTCACGTGGGGGAGGAGGGGGAGGGGGAGGTGCAGGGCAGGTGGAGGAGGGGATGATGGGAGGCGAGGCTGACGGGGGAGGGAGGCTACAGACTGAACCACCCTCAGAACTCCCCCTCTCCCTTTCCTCCTCCTCCTCCTCGGCTTCCTCCTCCTCTTCCTCACACCCCTCCCCCCAGCCTGCAGAGCCCGCCCCTCCTCACAGAGGATTGGCCGACACAGAAGAGAGGGGAGCGGAGCCTCTGGAAGACAGCCAATAAGCTTTCTATCGCATCTGCCTACCTGTATGTAAATAACACAATAGCTACCTGTCCCCACCTGTCTGTCTGTCCTCCTGTCTGTCTGTCTCTACCTGTCTCTGTTCCCCTACCTCACTACCTGTCTACCTCTCTACCCCCTGTCTGTCTGTCCTCCTGTTTGTTCTCCTGTCTATCTGTCTGTCTGTCCTCCTGTCTGTCTGTCTGTCTGTCTGTCTGTCCTCCTGTCTGTCTGTCTGTCTGTCTGTCTGTCTGTCTGTCTGCTCGGCTCTGCTGCATGTTAACAGCCTCCTGCAGTCCAGCACACAGGCCATAGCAACAGGACTGATGATGATGATGATGATGATGATGATGATGATTATATTCACTCTGACAATGACAATAAAGCTTCTTGATAATCTGATCCTGTGTCTGTTACAGATGTTACAGATGTTCATGGTCACAGAGGAAGTTTCCTCTGGCGCCTCCTTCAGGACAGACTGTACGTGTATGTTCAGTCTGTGTGTGTGTGTGTGTGTTCAGTGTGTGTGTGTGTGTGTGTTCACAGTGTGTGTGTTCAGTGTGTGTGTGTATGTTCAGTGTGTGTGTGTGTGTGTTTGTGTGTTCAGTGTGTGTGTATGTTCAGTGTGTGTGTGTGTGTGTGTTCAGTGT
>NW_019525363.1:15438-20128 GCF_002814215.2 Seriola lalandi dorsalis
GTGTGTGTGTGTGTGTGTTCAGTCTGTGTGTGTGTTTGTGTGTGTGTGTGTTTGTGTTCAGTGTGTGTGTGTTCAGTGTGTGTGTGTGTTTGTGTTCAGTGTGTGTGTTCGGTGTGTGTGTGTGTGTGTAGTGTGTGTGTGTGTGTTCAGTGTGTGTGTGTGTGTTCAGTGTGTTTGTATGTGTGTGTGTGTGTGTGTTCAGTGTGTGTGTGTGTGTTCAGTGTGTGTGTGTGTGTGTGTGTGTGCTGGACTGACACCTGCTCTTCTTCCTCAGACTGAAATAAAGACGGTCACTCTGACACCAATGTCATCACACAGACTTCCTGTTTTACCTGCTGCAGTATATTTACATACATTTAATTATATATATATATATTACACATATAATTAATCAATCAAATATATCAGTCCAATGTATGTGCATCTCTGTAGCTTCAATCTGATTTTTGTACACAAACATCTTCAAAATAATTATGTTTGCATAATAAACATTGCTATATATATGTATATGTGTGTATATACATATATATACACACAAACACACACACATATATATATATATATATATAGAGAGAGAGAGAGAGAGAGAGAGAGAGAGAGAGAGAGAGAGAGAGATCAGAACCTTAACATGTGATTTTACCAGTGCTATAGCTTATAGCTATTATGAAAATATGATTTAAATTCATTTTAATTTTGTTTTGTAACATATTTGAAAACGGTGATATCTCATTATATTGAGAGGTAAAAGGAAAAATGAAGCTTCTGTGGTTAAATCACTGAGTGGTTGAAAAGTGACACTCAACTTCTATTTTTGATTTTAAAAAATGCAATTCGATGCACAAACAGTAATTCATATTATTCAGCAAGAATATATGAAATATATAGAAGACCACATGTGAGATTCTTGTTGGGGTAGATGTCTTCATCCTGTTAGATGATCAGGTTCTATTCTGTTCTGTTCTTTTCCTGTCAGTTGGTGTTTCCCCACCAGATATTTGAAACTCATTATTTTTACAGTAAAAAATTGTTAAATATATTTTTATTATTTATCAATATACATTCAATATTAATAAATAAGAAACAAAAGACTGAAGTGTGGTTAAAGAGCAGCTCATGGATCAATCCAATATAATCAATAAATCTATCATCTGTATAAATCTGTTTCATATGTTTGAGTCGTCGTATTCAGAACACACTATCCCTACAAGTCATACTGGTGCATCGGTTTAATGATCAGTTATTGATTGAATATTTAATTTATCAGTGAATTTATCAGGAATCTGCTGCAGAGCAGATCGGGGTGGATGCTGGGAAACGTAGTGCTAACCCCGGCGCCATTCTGAACCCCGTAAACCTCACCAGCCAATCAGAGCATCCCGGGCTTCGTCTCGGCCAGTCACTGCACTTCAAGTACCCCACCGACCAATCACAGCGAGCCTTATCCCCCAGCAACAAATCATAGCCCCATAAACACCTCGCAGCCAATCATAGTGCCCCAACCACCCGGCCGGCCAATCCGATTACAACAACATGCATGATGCCGCTTGCCACTGCGCCTGCGCACACGGTAGACAGCTGATAACTCATCTATTATGCTACTTGGCTAAATAAAAACCTCCCAGAAAGCTGCCCGGAGCCCGCCGCTGGACGCCCCGGAGGACCGAACACAAAGTAAACACGGCTCTCTGACCGGTAGCGGGGGGATTAGCGGGTAAACGGGGCGGGGGTTGGTCTTGGAGGGTGCAGGAGGTGTCGGTGTGTCGGAGCCGCTCGGCGCCTTCAGACAAAGCTCAGCTAACAGGCTAACGGCTCGTTAGCTAGCCAAACACCGCGGTAACATCTGCAAAGATCGGCGTTTTAAACCAACGGATCCGCTCTCTGCGCGGTTCATAGGAGAACTAATGTCCCCACGTCTCCCCCAGCACTCGCGCAGAAACCGCCACAGCCGCTAAAAATACAGTTAACGGCCTTTCGTGTCTTCGGTAAGTAGCTTAGCTCGGTTAGTTAGCGACCTAGCTCGTATTTTGCATCGGCTTGCCCGCCATCTTTTTAAAGCGAGATAAATGGGCTGCTTCGTTAGCCCGCAGATCACCGAGCCCAGAGCCGCCGCTGCAGCTGGAGCGGGATTCTGGGTTTAAGTGGCCGGTAAATAACCGGCCTGGCGTGTGTGGCAGCGGATGGTGCTGCTGTCGACCCGATCTGTGGAGTTTGTCGGTCGCAGTGGTGAGTGTTAGCCGTTAGCTCCTCGTTAGCCGCAGCCGCCGGACTCCGACATCTGTTGATCCCCGCAGGACTCCGCCGAGATCCGGACAGCGGAGGTTTCAGGTGTGTGTGCTGTGCGGCGGCAGGTAGGAGGCTGGCTCTGTTAGTGAACTCTCCGGGCACTTTTCATGCGGTTTGTGGTACTGGTGTGTAACTGCTGCAGGACTCTGAGGACGTGTGTACACACACGAGTCTGGACCAGCACCTGTTGGGATTTAGAGAGAATGTAAGGCCTGAAACAGACCTGGGGCCGGCTGCCCAGTCTTCAGTTTACTTGTTGTTTTCTGAATGAACTGATTGGTTTGTAAAGTGTCCGAAAACAGTGAGATTGACCTTTTTACAATGTCCTACAGACCAAGAAGAGTCCTCAAGCGTCTCGCTTATGGACCCTCAGATAATCAGTTTACTGTCACATCCTCACACCTGAGAAGAACATGAGAACACCTGTAATGTTTGCTTGAAAATTTGATCTCATCCTGTGAGTCAAAATAGTTGATTAATTTTCTTTCAAGCAGCTGTTTGATGAAGTGACTGATGTTGCAGCTCCAGTAGAGACACAGATGAGACACAGATGAGACAGTGGAGACAGTAGAGACACAGTAGAGACACAGATGAGACAGTGGAGACAGTAGACACAGATGAGACACAGTGGAGACACAGTAGAGACACAGTAGAGACACAGATGAGACACAGTAGAGACACAGATGAGACAGTAGAGACACAGTAGAGACACAGATGAGATAGTAGAGACACAGATGAGACAGTGGAGACACAGTAGAGACACAGTAGAGACACAGATGAGACAGTGGAGACAGTAGAGACACAGTGGAGACAGTGGAGACAGTAGAGACACAGATGAGACAGTGTAGACACAGATGAGACAGTGTAGACACAGATGAGATAGTAGAGACACAGATGAGACAGTGGAGACAGTAAAGACACAGATGAGACACAGTGGAGACAGTAGAGACACAGTAGAGACACAGATGAGATGGAAACAGTAGAGACACAGATGAGACAGTAGAGAACAGTAGACACACAGATGAGACAGTAAAGACACAGATGAGACACAGTGGAGACAGTAGAGACACAGATGAGACACAGTGGAGACAGTAGAGACACAGTAGAGACACAGATGAGATAGTAGAGACACAGATGAGACAGTGGAGACACAGTAGAGACAGAAGAGACAGTGGACACAGTAGAGACACATGAGACACAGATGAGACAGTAGAGACACAGTAGAGACACAGATGAGACAGTAGAGACACAGTGGAGACACAGATGAGACAGTGGAGACACAGTGGAGACAGTAGAGACAGATGAGACACAGTGGAGACACAGTACAGACACAGATGAGACAGTAGAGACACAGATGAGACAGTAGAGACACAGATGAGACAGTAGAGACACAGTGGAGACACATTAGAACTGGCTGCTTGAGTTGGTTATGTATTGGCTGAAATAAGGATCAATAAGATTTGCAGTTTGTCAAATGATGATTAGAAGTTAGAGCTGAAAACATGAATTGATCGACAGTCAATCAGTATCTGTTTTGAAAAACAATTAATTATTGACGACGTTTCTCAACTAGAGTGCAGGTTTGCTCGTTAACACCGGGCCAGTGGAAGTTTGTGTTTGGAGAGTTGGACCACTGATCAGACTGGGGCTGCAACAATCAATTATTTTGATTATTGAATAATTTGGCAATAAATTTCTTTTTGGTTTGGTCAAAAGATGGTGAAAAATGGACGATTATTGTTGATGCTGCTTTATTCTGATGTTAAATGTTTTTTGGGGCTTTTTTTAAGCAAAAAGCAGATCTGCAACAATTGGTCGATGGATTAATGTCAGAAAAAGACTTGGCAGCTGTTAATGAAGAATATGATGGAGCCTCTGATCAGAAGATCTGTGTCTCTGAATATTTCTGAGGTTTTTGTGGTTATTTTTTTTCTGCTGTTGACGTTTGATTAAATGAAAAATAATCAGTGATTGATGATGCAAGTGATGATTAGTTGTAGCTGCAATAGACAGTAAAAATCACCAGTAGATGAAATTTTCACTCTTTGTTTTGTTAAATCTCAGTTTATGTTTTAAAGCTGAAGCTGTGAATATTTTGCGTCTTTGGTTGATAAATACTGTGAACACTTCATCAAAGCAGCTGTCAATCAACTGGGTGGAGCATAATCTATTAGTCAATTGACAGGAAGATAAAATGCAAAGACAAGTTGTTTTTAAGATAAAATTAAAAAACGTCACTGGTCCTCGAATATTTCCTGATTTTCTGACGCTAAAACTAAATCTGGCGTCTGAACCGCCACTCGGACAAAACCAGACACAAAACCAAGTCAACAGTCGCTCCTTAAGGAAGTCATGGCGGGCATTTTCTCAACCAAGTGAATGGGAAGATCATCATCCAGTGTTTCCC
>NW_019525363.1:20148-31439 GCF_002814215.2 Seriola lalandi dorsalis
GAGGGTGGGGGGGCGTGTGACTGATGTGCAGAAGGTCATGCAGTTTAAAGGGGAGATGTAACCGTGGTTATTTTCTGTAGCTACAATTTACAGATGTTTCCTAAACGCCTAACGGTGTGACACCAACATGAGTTTTCTAATGGAAGATCGTAACCAGGTGATTTTATCTACCTTTGAGGGTCTTAATCTACCTGGACAGGTGTGATGTGTATGTTTGTCTCAACCAGCTGGTTCACTAAAGGTCACTAAGACTGATTTCATGGTTGAGTCCTGAGGTTCAGAATGATGCTGCAGGGATCAGCTGTGAGTCCAGCTGTGGAGCCCGCTCCTGTCTGTCCTGTCAGGTGTTGATGATTGACAGGTGCAGGTGAGCCTCAGTCTGGTGTGTTTGTAGAAACCAGAAGAGCTGGTCAGACTGGTTTGAACATGTCGGTCTGTCAGTCTGGTGTGGACTGTTGGTCCGGCTGAGGTCATCACGACATAACACTAATATTCATGACAATATTATTATTGCTGTCAGTCAGTTCATCTTTACCTTTGATTCAGAGTGTATACAGGTGGGAGAGTCTGTGACCATGAATACAGAAGAACAATGGCACCGACTGGACAGTGAAGGCAACACGATGAACTGATAAACAAAAGACATATTATCATGTGTGTTCTTAACATGATGTCAATATTTCATGTTGTAAATATCTCAGCGTCAGCAATCGTTAGATATCAATATATATTGAGATAAAGCAACCTTTCTGTAAAGTCGATCAAGATAATCTGTATTTTATCAGGTGACGTCCACACGACTACGTTACATTTTAAAACTCATGCTACGTGTCCTCCTCCGTCCTCACTGCTCCGGAGTCTTAGAGCACTGAAAAGTGTTTTCAAAACGCTGCTGGACCAGTTTTATTTATTTTGAAAACTCTGGGGTTGTGTTTTATTCTGAAAACTCTGGGGTTGTGTTTTATTCTGAAAACTCTGGGGTTGTGTTTTATTCTGAAAACTCTGGGGTTGTGTTTTATTCTGAAAACTCTGGGGTTGTGTTTTATTCTGAAAACTCTGGGGTTGTGTTTTATTCTGAAAACTCTGGGGTGGAGATGGTTTCTGATATGGAGATAAAACGGCAGTCTTCATTGTTTTCACATTAAAATGTAGTAGTGTGGACGTGGCCTCAGAAAACAATCAAACAAACGCGTCTAATGAAACAATTACCAGAGTTGATAAAGTTTGAGAGGCTCCACAGTAGGCCTGGGTGATATGGCCAAAACTGTTATCACGATCAAACTTTTCATATCGATATTTATCAGGATAAATGCCTCATCGTTATTTCTTTCAGGTTTAAAGGCTGATTTTTGCTTCTGAGTGAAAGTGGAAGGAACCAACAGTTTGTGGTTCTAAACTGTTCTATTAGTCAGAACACAACAAACATTGCAGAACATTTAAAAACTCTGAGGTACAAACATTCAAAACATGATATACATGATTAAAATCAAAATCCTCTTCAGTCCTTTTTACTCGACAAAGTAAATAGAAAAGTAAGTTCTGCAGTGTGACACACGTCACATGATCAGACTGCAACATACATAATAAACAGACAGAGAAGATGCGGCCTGGCGCTGTTCGAGGGTCCATCAACACTCGTTAGGGCCTGAAGTTTCTTACTTCCTGTGTGATTGTTTCAGATGAGGGGACGGGTTTGTGGAGTTGTCTGTCTTTGTGTCTTTGATGGAACGTGTCTCCGGCACAGTGCACATCGCTCTGTTTTTTGTCGGACTGTAAAAAGGCAAATATCTCCAAACTACTGAAGTTGAGTGTCCTCTCTTGTCGCTCATTTCACCTTATTTGTTCACTCCGCTCCGACTTCAAGCCCGTCAGCCTCTGCGTGATATCATATCCTGAGTTTATACCTCTCGCCGTGCATCCTAACTTTCTAATACAGACCTATTCCTGCGACATGATTGGCCGTTTCGTGATTCATTTGTGGGCGTGCTATAAGCATTAATTATATAAAACATTTATCAACACTTTTATGTTTTGCGATTATTATTGCTATCATTTTATTGCCCAGCCCTACTCCACAGGGGAGGAAGGACCGAGGATCCAGAACCAGTTCTGCCAGGATCCATGGGTTCATCAGGAACATCAAAGGTCCTGTAGTTACAAGAGTTAGATGTTGATGTGAGGACAGTTTTATAGACCAACGAACAGAACAATGATGTGATGAATCAGGAGTGACACCATAAGGACCAGGGCTCAGCTGCTGAGGTATCGAGGGGCAGATCCACTACAGACATCACAGTCTGAGACGCTGTCCTGCAGTCGACCTTCATACGGAACTTTAAAGTTTGATTCAGATGTTGAACATGAATCTTACGTTCCTAAGTGTTTGAGTCGCTGATGTGGGAACCAGTTGAGGTGTGGTCAGAGGGAAAACCATGTACCTGGTGTTTTCTGTGGGTAAAACAAGTCTGATGTGAAGAGTCGGGGTTGGGGCAGGAGGAAGAATGAGGGTCTTGATGTGTCGTGTAAATAGGAGTGGGCCGAGGACAGACCCCTGAGGCTGCGTCCACACTGCTACTCTCCTCTGTCTCTGTCCAGACTACAACACAACCCCTGAGTTTTCAAAATAAAACACAACTCTGAGTTTTCAAAATAAAACAGATCTAGCTGGGTTTCCAAAAGTCTCGAATACTCTGGAGTGGACAGGAGGCGAAAACGTAGCAAAACAGAAGAGTTTTAAAATGAAGGCATAGTAGCGTGCATGCAGGGTCACACTCAAACAACTAGACGTGGATCTTCTTGGTTAATCCAGCAAGTTACAAACCCGTCGAGTCAAGAAACTTCACTCTGATGCAGAAATGATATAAAAAACCAATATTGCCAAAAAGGATCCAACATACCCTGAAATACTGTTAAACACCAGTTTACCTGAGGCCACTGCTGTGGGTCAACACTGTAGGAAACACACCTGTTCTTCACTTCACCTCCTTTTACAGTTTGTACTTTACATTGGTGGATAATAGAGCGTCTAATGTACGTGACCTACTTTATAATGCTGCTTCAGATTAAACTCCAGGAAACAATCACATTCACTGCATGAAAATAATCAGCTCCGCGGCTGCAATTAATGAATATTTTAATTACTGATTAATGTGCCAATTATTTTCTCATTCATTGATTAGTTTGGTCAATAACTGCCCATCACTGAATTCTAAGGTGACGTCTTAAGAAAACCAAGAAATATTCACACCTGAGAAACTAACCAGAGAATTGACCCTGAACTCATCATCATAAATCCGATGAGCTGATGATTCATTCTCTTAGTCGCAGCTTTGACTTTCTCCCACTTTGTCAGTTTGTGAGTATTTGTGCAGCATACACACAAATATTTGACTCTGAACTGAAACATCAGTGGATTGATCACATGAATTTATGAAATGCATTCAGGATTCAACACTGACCGGAAGAGAACTGAAGCTCGAGAAACTGAAATATTTGAATTGATGAATTTAGTGTTTGTGAGCGTCAGAACTAACGACCAGTGTCTCTGTCTCTCAGGTTGTGCCATGGGAGTTTGTCTCCTGGGGGGAAACATCGAGCTGAAGCATCAACAGCAACCACGCCTGAATTGAACACACACTAACACACACCTGTGTGCCCACACACACACATACACACACACACACACACACACACACACCCTCAGACCACAGAGGGAGTTGTTTTTTCACCCTCAGGTCAGACACTGTCGTCCCACGGTGCATTGCTGCGTCACCGTCGTCCACCATGTCGGACGCCCCCGAGGCTGCGCCCCCCAGCCCCCCTCCCCTCACCAACCCGCCCCCCCCTGAGGTCACCAATCCCACCAAACCTGGCAGGTAGGTAACCAGTCATACCTGAGCTGAGCCTAGAGACAGTGATCACTAGTGGAACAGAAACCTGTGACGGGAGGTGAGCTGCAGCGCCACCCTCAGTTCTGTGGCTCTTCTGTGACGTTGTTTGTTTGTGTCCTTCAGAAAAACCAATCAGCTGCAGTACATGCAGAACGTGGTGGTGAAGACTCTGTGGAAACATCAGTTCGCCTGGCCTTTCTACCAACCTGTGGACGCCATCAAGCTCTGTCTGTCGGTGAGTCACTGACCTCAGTCACTACACACACTACACACAGTAACTGCACTCAGTTGTATTTCTTTTGAACAGAAAGGCTAGCTGTTTGCAGTCTTTATGCTAAGCTAAGCTAACCACTTCCATGTTTCCAGGACTACCACAAGGTGATCAAGAACCCAATGGACATGGGAACCATCAAGAAACGTCTGGAGAACAATTATTACTGGAGCGCCAGTGAGGCCATGCAGGACTTCAACACCATGTTCACCAACTGTTACATCTACAACAAGGTACACACAGTCCTGCAGTGACCTCTAGTGACCTAGTGACCTGCAGCCTCAAGTGCAGCTGGTCAAGTCTCAGTACAGTCTGATCTGAATGGACAGTACTAAGTGAGAACACATCCTTTAACCTCAGGCTGTCTCTTGACGGTATCGAACCTGTGTTATGTTTCAGCCGACAGACGACATCGTGCTCATGGCTCAGGCTCTGGAGAAGATCTTCCTTCAGAAAGTGGCTCAGATGCCTCAGGAGGAAGTGGCTCTGCTGCCGCCAGCGCCCAAAGGGAAGAACAAGAGCAAGCAGCCGGCTGCTGCCACCACAGGTACATACTGCTGCCACCACAGGTACATACTGCTGTCACCACAGGTACATACTGCAGTACTACTGCTGTCACCACAGGTACATACTGCTGCCACCACAGGTACATACTGCTGTCACCACAGGTACATACTGCTGCCACCACAGGTACATACTGCAGTACTACTGCTGTCACCACAGGTACATACTGCTGCCACCACAGGTACATACTGCAGTATTACTGCTGTCACCACAGGTACATACTGCTGTCACCACAGGTACATACTGCTGTCACCACAGGTACATACTGCTGCCACCACAGGTACATACTGCTGTCACCACAGGTACATACTGCTGCCACCACAGGTACATACTGCAACAGGTATTAGTTATATATATTACAGTACTAACAACACGTTCTACAGTACTAATACTGTTACCACAGGTATTATACTTGTTCTGTAGTTACTGCTCCATTACATCTCTAGTGTTGCCATAGTAACAAGCCTGACTGTAGTAGTGGGATGTACTAACAGTTCTCTCTCTGTGTCTCAGTGAGTCAACAGGCCGAGTCTTCAGCCTCCCCTCCCCCCTCCTACCCCTCCCCTTCCCCCTCTCAGACCCCTGTTATCTCCACCACGCCCACACCTGTCCAGGCCACGCCCCCTGTCTCTGCCCCGCAGCCCCCGGCAACCATGATGCCATCTGCACAGCCTGTTGTGAAGGTAACCACCACGTGGAGTGAGACAGCGTCACATGATCCAGGATATAAACATATACAGACACTGACTTTTCTCTCTCTCTCTCTCTCTCTAACAGAAGAAAGGTGTGAAGAGGAAAGCCGACACCACCACTCCGACCACGTCCGCCATCTCTGCCGGTCGCGCTGACTCTCCGTCTGCTCAGGACTCTAAATCGGCCAAGCTGGGCTCATCCCGCCGCGAGGCCGCCGCCCGCCCCGCTAAGACCCGCCGTGAGACGGGCGAAGAGGTGGCAGGGGGTGAAGTGGGAGGCGGAGGAGGAGGAGCCATAGGAAGGAAGAGTGGGAAGGTGGGCGAGCAGATGAAACATTGCGACGCCATTCTTAAGGAGATGCTGTCGAAGAAACACGCCGCCTACGCCTGGCCGTTCTACAAGCCGGTGGACGCCGAGGCGCTGGAGCTGCACGACTACCATGACATCATCAAACACCCCATGGACCTCAGCACCGTCCGGGTAATGCACACATGACATCATCACACTCTGAACACACCACCATGAGACCAGGTTAAAGCGATCCCAGGTCACATAGGTGTGGGAGGAGTTTAAATCCCATGTAAACTGCTCCAGATCAAAATACAGCGACATCAAACAAGTAGCTTGGTTTGTGTTTTCAGGTCCTCTCCCTCCCTCCTTTAGTCCTTAATAAAATGTAAACAGCTGAGTTATATAAACAGGTGAGTTATATAAACAGGTGTCATGAAGGAGGAAATTAGCTCTAGAGACCAAAACAGTTTTTGTACCAGGCTGTAAACATGTTTATTTCTGCTGTAAAGTTGGACATTTTAACATGGGAGTCTATGGGGACTGACTCACTGTTGGAGCCAGACTCTAGTGGCCGTTAGAGGAACTGCAGCTGCTGGTTTCAGGCTGGAGGTTGATGATTGGTCTTCACATACACTCTGACCAGCTGACTGTCATCGACACGCTGTGGTTAAACAGATGGGAGGAGACAGTGGCGAGCAGAACTCTCTCTCACTTGTTTTACATGTTATCGGTCATGTGAAGCGTTGACCTTTGACCTTTCTTCAGATGATGACACTGATGTTTTTTCTTTCATCTCCCCTCCAACAGAAAAAGATGGATAAAGGAGAGTACAACGATCCTCAGAGTTTTGCGACTGACGTCAGGTTAATGTTCTCCAACTGTTACAAGTACAATCCTCCAGACCATGAGGTGGTGGCCATGGCCCGCAAGCTGCAGGTACGTAGAACCTCCATGACCGCGCAGTTAGCATCTTTTCAGGACTGTTAGTGCAGTTAGCATTTTTTAAGACCTTCCTGGACCTTTAACCCTGGTTCATGATCATCCCTCTGTCTCCTCAGGATGTGTTTGAGATGCGTTTCGCTAAGATCCCAGACGAGGGCCTGGAGACGTCGGTCCCGTCTACGACACCATTGGTCAGTAAAAGCACCGCCTCCTCTGACAGCAGCAACAACTCCTCCTCTGACGAATCGTCTGACTCTGAGGAGGAGCGAGCCACGCGATTGGCTGAGCTACAGGAGCAGGTTGGTGCTGCCGAGCAATCACAGGTCAAGAACATCCTGGTTTTCTTCTTTTAATATTGAGATTCAATGAACGTTTAAAAATGATGTGATTTAATGTTTGACATGAAAATATTGATTCTACATATTAATGTGATTTTAACACTGACCAGTGGAAGGCCTTCCTGAATATTGAATGGAGGTGATAGGTATTGATAATTAGTCTATTCCACCAGTTGAAGGCGGTGCACGAGCAGCTGGCCGTCCTGTCCCAGGCTCCGGTCAGCAAGCCAAAGAAGAAGAAAGAGAAGAAAGACAAGGAGAAGAAGAAAGAGAAAGACAAAGACAAAGGGAACAAGGGAAAGATGGAGGAAGAGAAGAAGCCGAAGGCTGTCGCCCAACAGCCCAAACCAGCCAATCAGAAGAAGGCGCCAGCCAGGAAAGCCAACAGCACGGTGACCGCCACCAGGTATGATACATCCGTTTCTCTTAGAGCTGCAGGATTTCAGAAGAATGAACGAGACACGTGACGATCAGGTGACTCATCTTGTTTCCAGGCAACCGAAGAAAGGCAGTAAGACGTTGGGCGGGGGCTCAGCCAACGGAGAAGACGGCGAAGAGTCTTCCCTGCCGATGTCGTACGACGAGAAGCGCCAGCTGAGCCTGGACATAAACCGGCTGCCGGGGGAGAAGCTGGGTCGCGTCGTCCACATCATCCAGTCCAGAGAGCCGTCACTGAGGGACTCCAACCCCGACGAGATCGAGATTGACTTCGAAACCCTCAAACCCTCCACCCTCCGAGAGCTGGAGCGCTACGTCAAGTCCTGCCTGCAGAAGAAGCAGAGGAAGCTACTGCGTAAGTCCTAGTACCTGCACACTACTGCACACTACTGCACACAAACACTGGACATTGTTAAAGTTCCTGCAGACATTAAATCAAAATTATCTGCTGTGATTCATATTTAGTTTCAAGTGTTTTCATCTCCTCTCACTTCCTGATTGAGAAATCTGGATCAGGCCTGGAGCCCCGCCCCCCACCTGCTGGCTCCAGAGACTCAGCCACATGTTTGAGCCTCAGTCAGACCCAGACTCAGATGAGGAGTCTGTTGAGACCAGAACCAGAGACTAGCAGACGGATTAGAATGGTTAGCATAGTTAGCATCTTTTCAGAACAATTAGCAAAGTTAGCATCTTTTCAGAACAGTTAGCATAATAAGCATCTTTTCAGAATTGTTAGTGTAGTTAGCATCTTTTCAGAATGGTTAGTATAGTTAGCATCTTTTCAGAATTGTTAGTGTAGTTAGCATCTTTTCAGAATGGTTAGTATAGTTAGCATCTTTTCAGAACGGTTAGTATAGTTAGCATCTTTTCAGAACGGTTAGCATCTTTTCAGAACAGTTAGCATAATAAGCATCTTTTCAGAATTGTTAGTGTAGTTAGCATCTTTTCAGAATTGTTAGTGTATTTAGCATCTTTTCAGAATTGTTAGTGTAGTTAGCATCTTTTCAGAATGGTTAGTATAGTTAGCATCTTTTCAGAACGGTTAGTATAGTTAGCATCTTTTCAGAATTGTTAGTGTAGTTAGCATCTTTTCAGAATTGTTAGTGTAGTTAGCATCTTTTCAGAACAGTTAGCATCTTTTCAGAACGGTTAGCATAGTTAGCATCTTTTCAGCGCAGTTAGCGTAGTTAGCATTATGTACGAACAGTTAGGCTCTTTTCTGGACAGTTAGTGTAGTTAGCATTATGTAGGAACAATAGGATCTTTTCTGGACAGTTAGCGTAGTTAGCATATTTTCAGAAGGGTTAGCGTAGTGGCTTTGGTTGAACATGGCCTTGTATCCAATGAGGTGGGGCCCTCTGGGGTTGGAGGCGGGGTCAGCAGGTGGTTCAACAAAAACTCTTAGATACAACCTTTCATTTTGGAGCATCTGTTTATTAACACCCCCCCCCCTCTCCCCCTTTTAGAGAAGGCAGCAGGAGGCGGGGCCTCAGGAGGCGGGGCTAGTCGTTTGAGTGGCAGCTCTTCTTCCTCCTCTGATGACAGCTCCTCAACAGGAACCTCCTCTTCCTCCGACACAGACTGAACATACACACACACTGATCGCACACACAGAGGTTTATCCACTCTATACACACACACACACACACACACACACAGGAACTCGATCTATACAGTTAACATGCAAACACAGATCGACACACACATCATGTAAACTTCCATCCTGAACAGACACACAAAGACAGAGACTCACACTCTGAACTTCTTACAGCACACACACCCACACACACACACACACACACACACATACACACACACACACACACACATACATATGAACCATACACACACACCCAGACTTGGAGACTGTATGTAAATAGGCTGACCTGTTTTTTAGCTCCTAGTGTTTTTTTTTTTGTTTTGTTTTTTTCTTTTTTCTTTTTTTTTCGTTTCCTGGAGGAATGCAGAGACAGAGGAGACGAAGAAGAAACAACAACTCAGCGAGAGGAGAAGAAGAGGAGGAGGAGGGAGTTCTTCTCTGAACACTGGAGCCTCGCTGCCACGCAGAGAAGGAAAATCACTGAGGCTTTCTTCTTCTTCATCTTCTTGGATGGCCGGCTGTGACCCCTGACCTCTGAACACATTCCAGCAGCATCTATAGAGCATCATCATGAGGAGGAGGAGGAGGAGGAGGAGGAGGAGGAGAAGAAGATCTCAGTGGGTTTCAGACATGGATTGATTTGGAGGCGGAGCTGTCAGCAGGAGAGCAGAAACTGAACAGTTCATGTTCCTCAGATTTTAGTTTTCAGGGTGGAGACGCCTGAGAGAGTTCAGAGCATCATGGGACACTGAACCACACGGGACGTGGTCTACAGGACCGATCAGGGTCTCAGGACAGACTAGTTCTCATCAGGTCTGCAGTGAAGTCTGTGATCACTGTTTAACGCCAGCTGCTGATGAATCATGTTAAAGTGTCCGAGCTGAGAGAGCAGGAAGAGTCTGAGACAACAGACCAGAGACAACAGACCACAGACCAGAGACAACAGACCACAGACCACAGACAACAGACCAGAGACCACAGACAACAGACCAGAGACAACAGACCACAGACCAGAGACATCAGACCAGAGACAACAGACCAGAGACCACAGACAACAGACCAGAGACCACAGACCAGAGACAACAGACCAGAGACATCAGACCAGAGAAAACAGACCAGAGACCACAGACCAGAGACATCAGACCAGAGAAAACAGACCACAGACCACAGACAACAGACCAGAGACCACAGACCAGAGACCACAGACCAGAGACAACAGACCAGAGACCACAGACCAGAGACAACAGACCAGAGACAACAGATCACAGACCACAGACCAGAGACAACAGACCAGAGACAACAGACCAGAGACAACAGACCAGAGACAACAGACCACAGACCAGAGACAACAGACCAGAGACAACAGATCACAGACCACAGACCAGAGACAACAGACCAGAGACAACAGACCAGAGACCACAGACCAGAGACAACAGACCACAGACCAGAGACAACAGACCACAGACCAGAGACAACAGACCAGAGACAACAGATCACAGACCACAGACCAGAGACAACAGACCAGAGACCACAGACAACAGACCAGAGACCACAGACCAGAGACAACAGACAACAGACCAGAGACCACAAACAACAGACCAGAGACCACAGACCAGAGACAACAGACCAGAGACAACAGACAACAGACCACAGACCAGAGACCAGAGACAACAGACCAGAGACAACAGACCAGAGACAACAGACCAGAGACCACAGACCAGAGACCACAGACCAGAGACAACAGACCAGAGACAACAGACCAGAGACAACAGACCAGAGACAACAGACCAGAGACCACAGATCACAGACCACAGACCAAGGACTGTTAATGTCTCATGAACACACAGAAATCATTTGATCAGAACCAGGTCAGAGGTCATACTGAGTCAGCTGTTGGTGGTTGTCATGGCAACCTAAATGCGTGAATGATTTTTGTCTGAATTTGAGGATGATTCAGGAGACATGTTCTCACAGATGTTTCCAGACCAGGACTCAGACTCTCAGTAACAGGGGACTGATGGTGGACAGGTGTCTCTCTGCAGCGAGTCTCAGGTGTGTGCAGGTGTGTTTTAAAACCAGCAGCTGATTGGTCGTCCACTGAAACCAGGTCCAGGTCTGTGTTTTTAGAGCCAAACCCTCTGAGACCAAACCTGTCCTCTGCTGGTCCTGCAGCCCAAACCCACAACCTACTGTCCGCCCTGGGGTCAACACTGGGAGGGTGGGGCCACCGGACCCTGAACCCCCCCATCCCTCATCCCTCATCC
>NW_019525363.1:31686-46390 GCF_002814215.2 Seriola lalandi dorsalis
GACCCCCCCCTCCACCCCCGCCAAAACAAAACCACTCATACTGTAACCCCCCCACAGATACTTCAGACCTGAACTCAGATGTGAGGAGGATAGTGACCTCGTTAATGTTTTAACGATTCTTCATTTAGTAAAGAACAAAGAGTCAGAGTCTGGGAGCTTCTTTAGACCAGGACCCAGAGTTCTGGTTCAGTCTGCTGCGGCCCGGTTCGTCTCCCATGAGCCCACAGCACCTGTAAAATCACATTTTAAAGGATTTCTCAGTTTTTTAAAAATGAGTTTTAGTCTTTGGAACATCTGAAATTTAAAGGAAGTTTGGGTCAGGTCACAAAGATTCCACTTTGTTTTCATTTTACACACAAAGAAGAATGAAGCAAGAAAAATGAAACGGGTCAAAGTTCAGCATTCAGCTCCAGTTTTAAATTTTACAATCACTTCATTGAACCTGGTTTCAGTGACGTGTGTTCCGATTGGCTGCAGCAGAGCTGAATCACCTGGATCCTTCACAACTGTTTCTTCTTCATGGCCTCTAGACCTCCACCTGTAGACCTGTGGTTGAAAGCTCCACCGCCCTTTAATGAACCTTAGTCTGACCCCAGTCCAACTTTGACCCTCCTCAGGAGGTGTCCTCACCTTTCCAAGGCGTTTGATACGACCTCACAGCAGCAGGTCTGTGGTACGAACTGGTCTCTGATCCGGACCGGCCTCTGGTCCGGACTGGTCCGTGGTCCGGACTGGGTCACAGTGGTGTTAGAGTTCAGTCCAGGACCTGAGGAAGACTTTGTGTCTTGTGGGTCCAGGTTGAGCTAAAGGGAAGACGAACTTCAGCCGTCTGATGCTCTGCTCTGATTGGTCGGTTGTGATGGTCAGTGACGTCACAGGTGTGCTGCTGTGGTGATGTCAGAGCAATGCGTCTCTGAAACCTCAGAAATGTTTCCTCCTGCAGGAACTTTTCCAACTCTGACTGATCATGAATGCATCATTGTTTTTGGGGGGGGGGGGGGGTTGGGCCTCAGTCTGTTACTAACCTCAGTGCTGCTGCTGATCAGTTCAATCAGATTAAATCATGTGACTCACCTGTCCGTCTGTCTGCTGTTCAAACTGTGATGTCATCAAATTTGACCTTTGACCTCTGCAGATCAATTTGACAGACAGCTGTCATGTGTTTGTGTGGGCGGAGCCAATAGGAGCCCCTTCTTCAGGAATGTTCCTGTCTCGTTCAGCTGAACCTGCACACACGTTTCTGATCAATACACATTATTGATCAGAGTGATCACAGACTGAGCGGGGTTCATATATGATGTCATATATATATATATATATATAAAGCAGCAGCTGTTTTTCTATTGGCTCTCACCTGAGACTCCACCCACACAGGAAACACACTGTTGATGTTTTGAATTTGTGGTTCAGTTTCCAACAGAAGTGGAGGGAGGAGTCAGGAGACAGGACACACCTGTCTGTCTGCTGGTTCCGGTGGTGTGTCTGACCTCGGCTGCTGATGTCTGGCGCAGATGTGGTCCAGTACCAGGCAGCGACAGCAGACGCAGAGATCATGTGTGTTTACCTGTACAGGCTGAGAAAAATACTTTTTCACCTGCACACAGCTGACCAATCAACTGACAGTCACTGGAAGCAGCTGATTGGTGGAGCTCGTTAGGATTTAAAATATTTGACCCTGATTGATTATTGATTAATGATCTGTTCAGGTTCAGCGAGACAGAGAAGTCAGAAATGATGATTGATGGATGATTCATTGATCTTATCATTGATGAATCTGATTGACTTTGTTTCCGTGGAGCGTCAGATCTTAGACCAGGTGTGCAGGTGGAGGTGGGTGTGGTCAGTCGTTACCATGTGACCTTCACCTGATTCGTCATCTGAAACCAGACGTTCAGTTTTCTTTTGTACATTTTTCAGACTAGAACCAACCAACCAACCATAAATCAAAAAGGACGTTTCCCCCGGTCGGTCAGACAGACAGACAGACAGACAGTTGGACAGCTTGTTGCCACAGTAACCCTCCTCTGTTTGTTTTTAGTTGATGGTCGAGCTTTGATGCTAATAGTTAATTTTTGTATTTTAATAAGAAAAAGGAAAAAAGTGATTTTATGTATTTGCATGCACTCCGGCCGTACGTTCTTCTTCCGTATGTTGAGCACTGTATAGTAGCTGTATAGTAGCTGTCTGAGGTTTAGACCCAACTCCGCTCGATAGAGTAGAGACGCAGAGAGAGAGAGAGAGAGAGGACGAACGAACCAACAAACCAACAAGTGAATTATTTGATGTAATTACTGATATGGGATCCTTATTTTCTGAGTTCCTTTGTTTTCATAAATAAACACATAAACCGACTGAGTGACTCGGCTCTCATTCACTCACTCACTCACCTTCATCCTGTCACCCAGACATCACATGACTAACACCTTCAACAGACGGACGCTGTGCTCTCAGACACACGTCAAACCTGCAGTTTGATCAGAGTCAACACGTGAAAACATTCAGGTGAGTCAAATCACTTGAACAACTCCACTTAAAATGTCCCTAATGTCACTACAGACAGCTGATCACCAGCTGATCACTATGACCATCAGACGAAGTGGAAAACTAGAGTCCCCTCCTCCACTCAGACTAGCTCCAGGTCACTTCCTGTTTATCCAGAGTCATAGAAAATATTAAATATGATATCTGTGAAGTCTTCAGTAATGGCTGAAGTGTTTTGTGAGGTCACACTGACCTTTGACCAATCAGTTCATCTAATTTGAGTTCAACTAATCAGTTCGTCCTTGAGTCCAGGTGAATGTTTGAGCCAAATCTGAAGAAGTTCCATATGGTGTTTCTGAGATATCGTCTCCACGAGAATGAGACGGACAGACAACCTGACAACAAAATGGCCGCCGCTCTGACTGAAAACGGCTAATGACGGAACAACAGTCTAACAGCTGAGACCCAGGGGTCGGTTGCACAAACACCTTAAGAATTTCCTTAAAGTCAGAGTTTCCTTAAAATGTTCACTGAAGTATTTCAGGTTTTCTCCTGATCTTAGTCTTCTACTTAAGGAATCACTAAAGTCCGTTCAGACCTTAGAGACCAAACGAAGGAAGAACACTTCAGGTGCCTCGGACTGTATCTGACCTCAACGTGTTCATGGTGAGAAATGAAGAGTTTGAACCTGATGGAGCTTCAACCAGAGGAATTGATTTATTTATTTACTTCTATAGATCTGGAGGATCAGGATCTTTCCAGTTGATTATTGGTGAAGTACTAACTGTCGATCGATCAGCTGTGTGAGTGTCTGTTGGATGTTATTTGTGGATCAAATTTATCATTTATTTTTATGATGTGTTTTCGTCTCTTCCTCCACTGACCTGTTTGCTTTCCTTTTGTGAGACGAGACAGGTGAGATATTCATCGCTATCACAAGCTGGTCTCCATGGGAACAAAATTTTCCTGCTGTAAAATCTTTCACTGCTGCAAATGCCTTAAAGTTTTTCCTTTTTAAGAGATTCTGTGCAACACCCTTAAGTAAATCCCTCAGCTGATCATCTAACAGGTGAGCGTGTGCATGTGTACAAAGGTGAAGAGGATGGATATTATCAGCGGCTCCCAACACTTCACAAGGTCATGAAGAAGAAACACCTTCTGTTAAAACAGATTTCATATGAATGTTACTCTAATCTGTGAAACAGTTTCTGGTCTGTGATTGAAAAAGAAAATCAAGTGAAAAGAACATCTGTTTCAAACTGGTCAGATATTTCAACAACAAAGAACCAGATCGGAGTTTGTTTATCAGGAAACCTCCCTGTAACACTCCGGGGGACAACTGACGCTCAGAGTTTTATTTTAATGATGATGGTCGAACGTACCGGCATCTTCATTGACTGATCGCAGCTTTAATACGAGAAATAAAAACAATGAAAGAAGATTTTAAAGATCATTTTGTTGGAAGACTTTTAGAAACATTATTTATATATGTACACATTGTTTTATAATTACATCGTTTCACCAATTTGTTCCGTTCTGTTAATGATCTGTTGGCCCACTTGCAGGACCCTCACAGACCACCAGAGGGCCCCGGACCACAGGGTGGGGAACCGCTGCTCTAAAGTTCAGTCTGAATCTCAGTGTTTAAACAGGTCTGTTGTGGTCTGGGTCTCTGTTCCCACTCTACATGACACTGCAGATCCTGGACCGGCCTTCAGCATCCTCCAGGCCCCTCTTGTCCCGGACTAGCACGGCCTGGTTTCCGTAGCTGCTGTACCAGGTGGACTGGCTGCGGTTCAGGAACGTGGAGGGGGGGGCCACCTGCAGCTCCTGCTGCTGCTGCTGCCAGATCAGCAGGGACGTGTCCCGGTACCGCAGCTGGGCATAAGACTCCGACAAAGCCTTTTCTGCCAGGGGGGGGCGACCAGGACCAGGAGAACCAGGACCAGGTTCCTTTATAGCCGGTGGATCACAGTCTGACATGTTGGTGTCAGCTCTCCATAAACCAGACAGGTGAAGAGGGAAACGTTCCAGCCCGGTCTGGACCAGCTCAGGTCCAGGTCTGTCTCAGTCATGTTCAAACACCTGGTGAGTCTGAATCCTCAGCAGAACCTGAAGGAACAGGACGGGTCAGGGTTTAAACTGAATCCACTATAAAGATTCAGGTATCAGGTCTGTGAGAACCAGACCACAGAATCCTGGTGACATCACTTCCTCCTCAGACCTGGACCTGGTCCCACAGACTCACTGCCCCCCTCAGAACATTAAAGTAGTTCATTAATAATGTGAATATTTAAGAACAATAATAATCAGCAGTGTTTCCTGTAGGAGTTTTTTCAGCTGCTAAACCACAAGGGGCTTGGCTCAGCACAGCTTGGGTCGCTCTCATGTGCACCCCAATGACAGGTCCACTGGCAGGTGACTGACTCACCTCTGACCCTTTATGAAAGTCACACTAACATTTTTAACCACAGACCTGAAACCTCAGGACGTACTGATGGTTCTGGTTCTGGTGCAGGAACCTGGCAACGCAAAGGTTCTTATTAACGTCCTGTACCTGATCAATGGAGCATCAGTCCATGACTGATTAATTAATTGCTTTGATAATGACTCAGTCAATCGTCTGGTAATCTGCAGTGACCCGGGTTAACTCCGTGTTATCTGTAGGAATGTCCACACTCACGTTGCTTTAGTCCGAGTTAAACTTCAGGACGAGCCGGTTCTGGTCCCTCCCGGTTCCCGTAGATTATACGATATTTTTTTTTCGGTAGTGCTGTTAAATTACCGGAGACTTTCCGTTCACACAGACAGAGGAGCTAACAGCTATTAGCTGCCTGTGGCTAACCTTCCACTCTGCTGAGATTAACTCTGAAGGCGGCTAATCCTGCTGTTAGCTGTGTTAGCTACGTTAGCTCCTCAGATCAATTTTAACGGGGCGATGACGTCACTACTGAACCGTTAAAAACATCAGAGCTCAACGTTCTTCACGACATTTCTTCTCTTTCCTCTGACAGATTACCCGCTGCTAGCATCGTTAGCATCTGAAGCTGCTGCTGCATCCAATAGCAACGGTGTGTCCGCAATCCTGTCCGGGTAGGAACTAATGACACGGTTCTGCACTACCCGGGTCTTTGACGGTCCTGAGCCTCTTTTTATGCTTTATTTCCCTCTTTATTTAAATACAAACAATCCGACATATCAGATCTTAAATAAAGGTAAAAGATAAAAATTCAACAAAAAAGACGAAACATAATTTTTTAAAAAGAACAAACATACATCACAAATAATAAATTAAAAAAGGACAAATAATAAATTAAATAGGTGCTGTAGTTTCTGGATGCTAAAGAAAAATCTTTCACTTTGACCTGTTGGATTAAATAACTTAATATCTAAATAAACAAATACGAAGAAAATATTAAGTAAAAGCTACATATTTTTTTAATCAGAGATTTTGAAGAGGGTGGGGCTGGAGGGGGAATCTGGATATGACTTCATGGCTTTAGCGCTCTAAAATCCTGCTACAGCCCTAAAATAAGAACATACTCTGTGTGTGTGTGTGTGTGTGTGTGTGTGTGTGTGTGTGTGTGTGTGTGTGTGTCGGTCTGGGGGGAGGGGGTCTGTATTTAGCCTGGACTGGGTCCAGTCTGGACCAGTCCAGCAGGATGATATTCTATATGGAGGTGTATCTGTGGAGCTGCAGCTGAGTCACACTGAGATTACCGTGGAGATCTCCTACCATTCAGTCCAGAAACACTGGATCCTGCATTTCCCACAATGCACCAGGACAGGCTCCCTGCTGGTCAACAGACACAGGTTTTTGATGATTGGAGTTTCAAACATTATGGCTCGGTGGACCCAGTCCCAACACAACGGATCCACATCTGGACCGGCTCTGGGACCACCTCCGGGACCAGGTCCGAGATCAGGTCAGGCACTTTGAAAACTTCTGGTTTAAATCAAGAATTCACCTCAACAGACAGAAGGACACTCAGTCACGGTGGACCTCACAGCTTCAACAGGCCTCAGGCTTTTCTCTACAGAGACAGAACTACAACAGTGCTGGTCCTGTCCTCTCCTCAGTCCACCTGGAACCCAGTCCACCTGCAGACACCTCCAGACGTCCAGCATCACTGTGTCAGAGAGGGATGTCTGACCATTGAGGGGTCCATGAGGAGGAGAGGAGACTCCCCCAGTCTGTGAACACGTCTGTAACTGAGAGACAGTGGAACACCACATCAGCCCACTTACTAACTGTACAGACTGTTCAGTGTTTTCCAGCCTCTCTCTCTCTTCTTTCTCTCTCTCTCTGCCCCCCCCCCCCCTCTGAACAGCTGACGGCAGGAGAAGAAGAAGGCCAGCTGATCTATTTATAGCAGAGTCCCTCAGAGTCTCAGACCCGATCTGTCACAGTCCTGCAGTCCTCCAGACCTTCGTCATGCCCGGCAGCCAGGCCCGGTCCCGGGCCAGAGACCGGAACAACGTCCTGAACCGGCCCGAGTTCATGTCCCTGAACCAGCCCCCTCGCAGGGAACAGGGGCCAGGGGAGGGGCGGGGGGGCGGTGGTCCGAAGAGAGCCACGTTCAGACAGCAGAGTCAGCAGGAGGACACAGGACTGAGGTAAGACTCAGAGGCTCCGCCCACTGACATCACAGCTCACATTTAGAGTCCAAACAGACCCGGGTCTCTGGTCCTGGTCCTGGTCCAAACTCCCAGCAGAAACTGGTTCCACTTCGGGTTTCAGGTAGAGCAGGTCACATGTTTCAGCTGGTATCAATGAGACTATGTGACCATGTGACCATGAGAACAGGTTCCCTCCTCCTGGTCTAGGAGTCTCAGTCTGTCCACAGACCTGGTCATGTAGTGGTTTTCACCTGAGCTAAACACTGACTCAGAGCTGGGACCACCTCTGCCCTTTCTGTCTGTCCTCAGGGGGTCCAGGGACTCCTCAGAGGGGGGTCCAGCAGCTGATGGGGGGGTGAAAGACGGGTCTCGTTGGCCGGAGCAGGACTGCATGCAGCTGAACCCGTCATTTCGAGGCATCGCCATCAACTCTCTGCTCGCCATCGACATCAGCCTGTCGAAGCGCCTGGGCGTGTGCGCCCGGCCCCATGGCCCCGGGGCACCGCTCCGCTCCATGGTGACCCTGCTGGCCCTCAGCGGACATGCCCTGCCGTGGCTTTTCGGGACTCTGATCTGCCTGTGGAGGAGCAATACACTGGCCGGACAGGAAGTCCTGGTCAACCTGCTGCTGGGTGAGACACCAGGACCAGGTTCCTGATTCCATTAAGGAAAACTAATCCTTGAATAAAGTGTTATCATGATCTGAGAGGAAGTGCTGACACCTACAGGTAAAATCAGGTGTAGTGACATCATCATCAAATGAAATGTAAACAAACCAGAACAGAAACAGTAGAAATCATTTTAGGATAAACTGTGAACAAGAAGATGAATTATCTGAACACATTCATAATAAGAGTTACAGCAAGTTAGCTCATATTAGCATGTCTACTGTAGCCATCACTAATGAAAACAGACATGTAACATTATGACCCATCAAGTTACTGACACACTCCTCTCATAAACCAGACCAGTATCAGCTCCATGGTCGGACTGGGACAGAAATTCAGTCTCTGACTGATCCACTGGGACCGGCCGCACCAATGACACTGATGGAGCCAGTAAAGACTTTTGTGGATGTCTTGATGGTCCACCGGCTGACCAGGATCTGAGGAGGTGGTCCTCAGTCCAGGGGGGCGTGGCTTTGTTCTCTGCTCAGGACGCCATTACTCCACTATATCTTTACATAGAAAGTAGTTTTTTGCTGCTTTGTTAATGTTTGAAATCTAATTGACAGAAACTGTGAGAAAAAGTGTCAGACTGCAGAGAGGAGAAAGAGGAAAGAGAAGTAGTTGAGGTCTCATTAAATGTTCATTTATTATCATGAAATATTGATTAGTTGAGTTTAGAACAGTGTGTGGATCATTGTTTCTCCTCATGTTATTCTGAGCTCTGTGATGAAGAAGAGAGCAACAGCTTCATCTCTGTCAGGATCCTGTAGGATTTAAAGAATCTATGTTCAGTTCAAATGAAGGTCGAATAGTTATTATGTTTTAAAACCATCCTGTAGGAATGGTGACTCTGTGTTTCCAGGGATCTGATTGGTCAGTAGTTTGGCTGTTGACATGTTTTGATCTGATCAAGAGCAGGATAGGAGTTCAGCGTCAGTTACCACAGTGATTTACCCGGTATCAAGAGAACCGCCATTGTAGGATGGAAAATATCAAAGCATTTTTGGTGCAAAACAACTGAGCACCTGTGACAGTGGAATTAGTAGTTGTATAAAATAGACACGTGTATCAGTAAATTTGAAATCACAGAGAAAAAATGCTCAAGGAATCGTACTGTGTGTAATGTGGTGCAAAACACATTCACACACCTGTATCAAATAATGTGAAGTCATGGACAAAATTCTCATGTCTGCAAATCAGAATATGAATTCATGCAATGAAGGTTTTGACCTCAAATTTACTGATACACATATGTCTATTTTATGCAACTACTAATTCCACTATCACAAGTGCTCAGTTGTTTTGCACCAAAAGTACAGACCTCTGATAGATGAGTGGTTACTGAGCACGACCCCTCCCCACTCTCTCTCCCTGCTCTAAGATAAAGGCATTAAATGACCCAAAAACAAATTTAAAGGACTTAAATGTAAGTTTTACCAATGCTACATAGCTAACGTTAGCATTAGCAGCTGTTTACTTACCAGTATAGAAGAAACATTGTGAGCTTAGCATCAAATTTCATTACTTTACTCACCAACTGCCAATGGTAACAATGCTAACTTCTTTTTCTTCTGCTGAATTTAGCATGCTAACCAGCTGACCCCGGCCCATCTCATCACTGTCTCCAGTCTGAAGACGTAGCTGCTCAGAGAACATATTATAACCTGTTGACTTGTAAACACAATGGCTGAAGCTCAAGACTGAATAGCTTCTAATGCAAATGTTAGCTACGTAACATTAGAAAACTTGAATATCACTCCCTTAAAGGATGAGTCTGGACCTTCAGACCTGTTCGTTCCTGGTTTTAACACCTGTCTCAGGTGTGGACTCACTGAGATCTGATCCCTGTGTCTGTGTCCAGCTCTGATCCTGGATTTGATGACGGTCGCCGGGATGCAGAAGTTGGTCAAACGCAGAGGACCCTGGGATTTCCCTCCAGGGCTTTTGGACTACATCGCCATGGATACATATTCTTTCCCAGCAGCCCACGCCAGCCGAGCTGTCATGGTGTCCAAGTTCCTGCTGAACCACCTGGTGCTGGCGGTCAGTGGATTTGTCCTCATTATTCACCTGTACAGTCCCGTCTATTCCTACCTGTCCAGTCCTACCTGTGCAGTTCTGTCCTACCTGTCCAGTCCAGTCCTGTCCTACCTGTCCAGTCCCATCCAGTCCAGTCCTACCTGTGCAGTCCTGCCTGTGCAGTTCTGTCCTACCTGTCCCGTCCAGTCCTGTCCAGTCCCATCCAGTCCTGTCCTACCTGTCCAGTCCAACCTGTCCAATACAATAATATAAAGTCAGAACTCTTCACTGAGCAGATGAGTCACTCTATGTTTTTAGTCCAGCTGAACTAATGAGTTTTTTTATTTATGACTTTATAAACTAAATGTATTAATTAATAAAAATAATTCATTTTAATTGAAGTCAGTTTGATAAATGATAAAGTATTTAACATGTGTCAGACATTTCAACATTAAATAAAAAAATAAAGTTTCATCTTAAATAAAACACTGAAACACTTTGAATTAATTATTGATCTGGTTTTAATCACTTAACTGAATTTATGAACTGACCTCAAATTTAATCTTCTTCATGACAGATTTGATCTCAGTTCAATTGTCCATCAGTTTAGATGAAGTGCCACCGCTCACTCATGGTACTGCACCAAAATCATTTCTCTGTAACCACAACCAACCAATCACTGATGGTGGGAGTGGTCAGAGGTGACCCACCAGAGGGGACAGAGAAACAACCAAACCTCAGACCTGGTTTAAAGACCCAGATCACTGTAGTTTGGTCTGGATGAGTTAGTCCTGATCAGTTGTTCTCTTGTTGTCCTCCAGGTGCCCCTGAGGATCCTGCTCTACCTGTGGGCCTTCCTGGTGGGCGTGTCCCGAGTGCTGCTGGGTAAACATCACCTGTCGGATGTAGGATGTGGATTTGCTCTCGGCTTCCTGCACTTCACTCTGGTGGAGTCTGTTTGGCTGGACTCTGCTACCTGCCAGACCCTCATCTCCATTGGCACGCTCCGCTGGACTCTGCTGGTTTAGAAACCAGTTCCTGCTGGTTTATACTGGTTCAGATTGGAATAAGACCAGTTTGGACTGGTTTTAGACTGGTCCTTTTAGATTCTTCTACCTGCCAGATCCTCACGTCCATCAGCATGCTGTGCTGGACTCCACCGGTTTAGACTGGACACTACACTTTTTTAAACTTGTTTGGACCAGTATGAACTAGTCTGTACTGGGTTGGATTGGTTTAAGACTGCTAAAATAATCCTGTCCCAGTCCAGTGTGGACTGGTCTGAACTGGTCCTGCTAAATTCTGGTTCCTGCCAGACTTCACCTTCAACGGCAAGCTGGACCCGACTTGTTTGGACTGATTTAGAAAACTTTAAGGCTGCTGTAGTCCACCTGGGACTGGACTGGTTTAATCTGGACTGGACTGGTCCTGCTGTGCTGTGTTTCCTCACAGACACATTAAGATTTCTGCAGGAACCTGTTCAGAGTCCTGATCCCGATGTCCCTGGTTCAGGCTGTGGTTTGGTTGATTTGGTTGCCTGGAGGACTTGGTCTCTGACATGGTTTTAGTTTAGAATCTGAGTGTGTGTGTCAGGTGTGTGTTGCTAGTATTGGTGTCTCAGGTACTGAACAGAACCGGTCTGAGGACCATCCTGTTTTCAGGGCTCTCACTGAGCAGCTCCTCAAAAACAAAATGACGTTTGATCAGTTTGACATTTGTTTGTTTGTTTGTTTCAATGAGTCTGGTCCGGGTATCTAACAGCTTTTATTCTCCTGTGGTTGTCATGCCAACAAAAACAAAGATACGTCTGAGGCGACAGCTCATTCTTGACCTTTGGCAAAACAATCTTCACTCAAGGTCAACTTACTGTTTCCAGAGCTTTTGACCACATCTGTCAGTCTTAATCAGTGAATCTTTTTTTCGTCTGTCCATGTTTCAATATAAAAACTAAACTGATGAAACTTTGAAGAGTTGAAAAGTTTGTTGCCATGTTACTAAACTTATCAACAACAACAAACAACAACAAAAACAAGCTGAACTCATGAAGAAAACATCGTCACATTAACGTTATTTTATTTTCCTTTGAACATTTTTTTTGACTAAAACCAAAATGTCTTCACAAAAATCAAGAACTGATTTAAACCAAAACCAGAATCTGGTTCAGATGTGAACCGGTCTCACAGGAACTCAGATCTGGACCAGGATCCAGTGGGAGCTTTGATCTTATGATCACAGGTAACTCGTTTATGGTGGCAGGCGGAAAGCTCTGGAAAAAGCTAGTAAGTATCCCTTTGGTGAAGCTGATTTTGTCAGTTTAAATCATTTATTTTATTTTTTCAGCTGCTTGTGTTTAAACAGATTGATGGGAAAATGTGATTATAATAATATATATAATATTGATTATTATAATATAATATTGACTGACATCACTCAGGTGATGAAAAAATGAACATCTGGGTTTGACTGTTTGCCTCAAGTGTGATCAGCTGATGTGGTGATGATGTAAAATCAGCTGTTTTCTGATGGAACTTGACCTGAACTCAGATCTATGCATATGTTTTAATGAACTGAATAAAAACTGTTTTTACTCTACAGTAACTCAATCTCACTTTGTCCTATTTTACACGTGAATGTGATGTATTCACTCTCTCTTGTTTCTTTAGGTTTCACTCAGTTTCATCAGTCGGTGTCAGAGTTGTTTGTATTTTCGGTTACAATAAGACGACCCTTATAAAAGACTAAACAACTAAATTATGAAAGTATAAACAGTTCTTATTATTGTTGTTATTATTATTATTATTATTATTATTATTATTATTATTACAACCTTTTTATGATATTTTGATGCCTTACTATACTGACTTTTTTTTTAACTTTTGATGACGTTATAACGTTTTTGATGCCTTATTTATACTAGGAAATTTCTATGATATATGATGTTTTGGACTTTTCATGCCTCACTTTACTATGATGATACATGACTTTTTATACAATTTAATCTTCATGACTTTCTACGACATTTTATGCCTTAATATACAATGATGATTTTATGACTATGGATGTCCAGCTATACTATGACATTTTCTTGACTTTTTATACAATTTGATTTCCATGAATTTTCATAACTTGCTATACAATGACGTTTTTGTGTCTTTTTATGCTTTACTATAATATGATGATATCTGACTTTTTATTCAATTTCGTCCTGGTCCTGCTCCTGTTATTCCTGTACCTGGTCATTTTAGTCCTGGTCATCTTAGTCCAGTTCCAGATCTAGGTCCAGGTTCTGGTTCTGGTTCTAGTTCTGGTTAGTCCTAGAACTGGTCCTGTTATTCCTGTTCCTTTTAGTCTTGTTCCTGCTGGTCCTGTGTATTTCTGTTCCTGTTAGTCCAGGTCCTGTTGGTCCTGGGCCTGGTGCTATGCTGTGATTTTTTTATGACTTATTATTCGTTACAATACTATAACTTTATATGGCTTACTATGTGTTGACTTTTTTATTTCTTTTTATGCCTTACTATCCTACAAGTGTATATGACTTACTATGCTGTGACTATTTTTGTGACTTTTTATGCCTTACTATACTTTGACTTGTTATGCCTTACTATACTATGAGTTTTTATGCATTACTATACTAGGACCTTTTTTTGACTTTTTATGCCTGACTATACTATTTCTTTTTATGCCTTCCTATACTATTACGCTTTAAGCCTTACTATACTATGATGTTTTTATGACTTTTTAGACCTTACTATACTATGACGTTTTCATGCCTTACTATACTATGACGTTTTTATAACTGTTTTATGCCTTACTCTACTATGACCTTTTTATGACTTTTTATGCCTTACTATACTATGACTTTTTATGCCTTACTAGACTACAACCTTTTATGAGTTTTAATGCTTTACAATACTGTGACTTTTATTGCCTTACTATACTATGACGTTTTTTTGATGTTTTATGCATTACTCTACTACGACCTTTTTATGACTTTTTATGCCTTACTATACTATGACATTTTCATCACTTTTTATGCCCTACTATACTATGACATTTTCATGCCTTACTATACTATGACGTTTTTACCACTTTTTATGCCTTACTATACTACGACGTTTTCATGCCTTACTATACTATGACGTTTTCATCACTTTTTATGCCTTACTATACGATGACATTTTCATGCCTTACTATACTATGACGTTTTTACCACTTTTTATGCCTTACTATACTAGAACGTTTTCATGCCTTACTATACTATGACGTTTTCATCACTTTTTATGCCTTACTATACTATGACATTTTCATGCCTTACTATACTATGACGTTTTTACCACTTTTTATGCCTTACTATACTAGAACGTTTTCATGCCTTACTATACTATGACGTTTTTACCACTTTTTATGCCTTACTATACTAGAACGTTTTCATGCCTTACTATACTATGACGTTTTCATCACTTTTTATGCCTTACTATACTATGACGTTTTCATGCCTTACTGTACTATAACATTTTTATCACTTTTTATGCCTGACTATATTATGACGTTTTTATCACTTTTTACGCCTTACTATACTATGACATTTTTATCACTTTTTATGCCCTACTATACTATGACATTTTTATGCCTTACTATACTATGACATTTTCATGCCTTACTATACTATGACGTTTTTATCACTTTTTATGCCCTACTATACTATGACGTTTTTATCACTTTTTATGCCTTACTATTCTATGACATTTTTATGCCTTACTATACTATGACATTTTTATCACTTTTTATGACTTACTATACTATGACATTTTTATCACTTTTTATGCCTTACTATACTATGACATTTTTATGCCTTACTATACTATGAAGTTTTCATCACTTTTTATGCCTTACTATTCTATGACATTTTTATCACT
>NW_019525364.1:0-1497 GCF_002814215.2 Seriola lalandi dorsalis
ACGACATAGTATAGTAAGGCATAAAAAGTCATAGTATAGTAAGGCATGAAAAGTCATAAAAACGTCATAGTATGGTAAGGCATAAAAAGTCATAAAAACGACACAGTATAGTAAGGCATAAAAAGTCATAGTATAGTAAGGCTTAAAAAGTCATAGTAAAGTAAGGCATGAAAAGTCATAAAAACAACATAGTATAGTAAGGCATAAAAAGTCATAGTATAGTAAGGCATAAAAAGGCATCAAAACGACATGGTATAGTAAGGAATAAAAACGACATAGTATAGTAAGACATAGAAAGTCGTAAAAACGTCATAGTATAGTAAGGCATAAAAAGTGAAAAAAACGACACAGTATAGTAAGGCATAAAAAGTCATAGTATAGTAAGGCATGAAAAGTCAAAAAATGACATAGTATAGTAAGGCATAAAAAGTCATAAAAACGACATAGTATAGTAAGGAATAAAAATTCATAGTATAGCAAGGCATAAAAAGTCATAAAAACGTCATAGTATATTAAGGCATAAAAAGTCATAAAAAAATCATAGTATAGTAAGGCATAAAAAGTAAAAAAAAAGACATAGTATAGTAAGTCATAAAAACGTCATAGTATAGTAAGGCATAAAAAGTCAGAAAAACGTCATACTATATTAAGGCATAAAAAGTCGTAAAAACGTCATAGTATAGTAAGGCATAAAAAGTGAAAAAAACGACATAGTATAGTAAGGCATAAAAAGTCACAGTATAGTAAGGCATAAGAAGTCATAAAAACGACATAGTATACTAAGGCATAAAAACTAAAAAAAAAAGACATAGTATAGTAAGGCATAAAAAGTCATAAAAACATCATAGTATAATAAGGCATAAAAAGTCATAAAAACGAAATAGTATAGGAAGGCATAAAAATTCATAGTATAGTAAGGCATAAAAAGTCATAAATACGACATAGTATAGTAAGGCATAAAAAGTCTAAAAAATGACAGTATAGTAAGGTATAAAAAGTCAAAAAAATGTCATTGTATAGTAAGACATAAAAAGTCATAAAAAAACATCATTGTATAGTAAGGCATAAAAAGTCATAAAAACGTTGTAGTATAGTAAGGCATAAAAAGACATTGTATAGTAAGGCATAAAAAGTCGTAAAAACATCATAGTATAATAAGGCATAAAAAGTAAAAAAAGTCATAGTATAGTAAGGCATGAAAAGTCATAAAAATGTCATAGTATAGTAAGGCATAAAAAGTCATAAAAATGACACAGGCTTTAGTATAGTAAAGCATAAAAAGTCAGAAAAATGTCATAGTATATCAAGGCATAAAAAGTCGTAAAAACGTCATAGTATAGTAAGGCATAAAAAGTCACAGTATAGTAAGGCATAAAAAGTGAAAAAAACGACATAGTATAGTAAGGCATAAAAAGTCACAGTACAGTAAGGCATAAAAAGTCATAGTGTAGTAAGGCATAAGAAGTCATAAAAACGACATAGTATACTAAGGCATAA
>NW_019525364.1:2378-3503 GCF_002814215.2 Seriola lalandi dorsalis
CATAAAAACGTCATAGTATAGTAAGGCATAAAAAGTCATAAAAACGTCATAGTATAGTAAGGCATAAAAAGTCTAAAAAACGACAGTATAGTAAGGTATAAAAAGTCAAAAAAATGTCATTGTATAGTAAGCCATAAAAAGTCATAAAAAAACATCATAGTATAGTAAGGCATAAAAAGTCACCAAACCTACATAGTATAGTAAGGCATAAAAACGTCATAATATAGTAAGGCATAAAAAGTCATAAAAAAGTCATAGTATAGTAAGGCATAAAAAGTCATAAAAACGTTGTAGTATAGTAAGGCATAAAAAGTCGTAAAAACATCATAGTATAGTAAGGCATAAAAAGTAAAAAAAAGTCATAGTATAGTAAGGCATGAAAAGTCATAAAAATGTCATAGTATAGTAAGGCATAAAAAGGCAAAAGAAAGACATAGTATAGTAAGGTATAAAAAGTCATTAAAACGTCATAGTATAGCACGGCATAAAAAGTAAAAAAAACGACAAAATATAGTAAGGCATAAAAAGTCATAAAAACGTCATAGTATAGTAAGGCAAAAAAAGTCATAGTATAGTAAGGCATAAAAAGTCAAGGTATAGTAAGGCATAAAAAGTCATAAAAACCTCATAGTATAGTAAGGCATAAAAGTCATAAAAACGTCATTGTATAGTAATGCTTAAAAAGTCACAAAAACATCAAAGTATATTAAGGCATAAAAAGTCATAGTATAGTAAGGCATAAAAAGTCATAGTATAGTAAGGCATAAAAAGTCATCGTATATTAAGGCATAAAATGTCATTAAAATGACATAGTATAGTAAGGCACAAAAAGTCATAGTATAGTAAGGCATAAAAAGTCAAGGTATAGTAATGCATTAAAAGTCATAAAAACCTCATAATATAGTAAGGCATAAAAAGTCATAAAAACTTCATAGTATAGTAAGTGTGACAGACCCTTGTTCCATCATCAGCTTTCAGGCTGTGTTTTTGTTTTCTCATCCTGATTGTCAATTTGTCTACAGGTTATTTGTGAGCGGAGTTGCCAACCTGCAGTTGAAGGCACCTGGGCCCGGCGCCGCCCACAACTATAAAGCCCCGGCTTCATTCAACCAGAGTCCTCTCTCT
>NW_019525365.1:0-1009 GCF_002814215.2 Seriola lalandi dorsalis
CATACTATAAATATGGCATAAAAATGTCAAAAAACGTCATAGTATAATAAGGCATAAAAACGTCATAGTATAGTAAGGCATAAAATTGTCCAAAAAACGTCATATTATAATAAGGCATGAAAACGCCATACTATAGTAAGGCATAAAATTGTCAAAAAACGTCATATTATAATAAGGCATAAAAACGTCATAGTATAGTGAGGCATAAAAACGTCATAGTATAGTAAGGCATAAAATTGTCCAAAAAACGTCATATTATAATAAGGCATGAAAACGCCATACTATAGTAAGGCATAAAATTGTCAAAAAACGTCATATTGTAATAAGGCATAAAAACGTCATAGTATAGTGAGGCATGAAAACGCCATACTATAGTAAGGCATAAAATTGTCAAAAAACGTCATAGTATAATAAGGCATTAAAACACCATACTATAAATATGGCATAAAAATGTCAAAAAACGCCATAGTATAGAAGGCATAAAAGGCATAAAAACGTCATAGTACAGTGAGGCATGAAAACGCCATAGTATAGAAGGCATAAAATTGTCAAAAAACGTCATATTATAATAAGGCATAAAAACGTCATAGTATAGTGAGGCATGAAAACGCCATACTATAGTAAGGCATAAAATTGTCAAAAAACTTCATAGTATACTAAGGCATGAAAACGCCATACTATAGTAAGGCATAAAATTGTCAAAAAACATCATAGTATAATAAGGCATTAAAACGTCATAGTATAGTAAGGCATAAAATTGTCCAAAAAACGTCATATTATAATAAGGCAAAAAACGCCATAGTATAGTGAGGCATGAAAACGCCATAGTATAGAAGGCATAAACGCCATACTATAGTAAGGCATAAAATTGTCAAAAAACGTCATAGTATAGAAGGCATTAAAACACCATACTATAAATATGGCATAAAAATGTCAAAAAACGTCATAGTATAATAAGGCATGAAAACGCCATACTATAGCAAGGCATAAAAATGTTTAAAAAAACGTC
>NW_019525366.1:0-4125 GCF_002814215.2 Seriola lalandi dorsalis
TGTGTGTGTTGTGTGTGTGTGTCACTCAGTGTGTTACTGTGTGTGTGTGTGTGTTGTGTGTGTGTTACTGAGTGTGTGTGTGTCACTCAGTGTGTTACTGTGTGTGTGTGTGTGTTGTGTGTGTGTGTCACTCAGTGTGTTACTGTGTGTGTGTATGTGTGTTGTGTGTGTTGCTGAGTGTGTGTGTGTTACCGTGTGTGTGTGTGTGTGTGTGTTTGTGTGTGTGTGTGTGTGTTGTGTGTGTGTTGCTGAGTGTGTGTGTGTTACTGTGTGTGTGTGTTGTGTGTGTGTGTCACTCAGTGTGTTACTGTGTGTGTGTGTTGTGTGTGTGCTGCTGAGTGTGTGTGTTGTGTGTGTGTGTCACTCAGTGTGTTACTGTGTGTGTGTGTGTGTGTTGTGTGTGTGTTGCTGAGTGTGTGTGTGTTACTGTGTGTGTGTGTGTCATGGCCTGCAGCAGTGTGTGCTTGTTGTCAGGAGGACAGTCATCATGTGATCAGCTGATTCTCTCAGTTGAAGCTCAGACGTCTCTTCACTTCAGCCCGGAGCCTCAGAGGAAAACGGTCAGTTCATCTCTCTGCTCTTTAATCTCATTTATTAACTAATGACTTTAAACTGGAGTCACACGTAGTTTAAACTCAATCAAGTCACAGTCAAACCTTTGTCTGTCTTTAATGGTCTAACAGCTGAAATGTGACTTGATATGTTGATCAACTTGTTCTTATTTAATATTTTACTTTTAATTGTTTAATCTGTCAAATGTAAACGAACATCTCAAATACTCAGAGTTAATCAGCTGCTCAGTGAATTAAACCAGTGTATGTTTGTTCAAACAGATTAAATAATCAGTGAAAATCTGAGTGTAAAGAAAACGTCTTCATGTGAGTAAAAGTCTTTTATTTTGAAGGTGTCAATCAGCTGATTGATGGTGTGTTTTTAAAGTTTTAAACATCAGAGACGATAGAAACGATCATCATCAGGGTGTGGTGACCCACTGCAACTGACTCACTCAAACCGCAGCACTGCTAACATGAACATTAACCTAAGACCTGAACCTGGACCTGGAACTGGAACTGGACCGGGACTGGGATCTGGACCTGGACCTGAACCGGGACGGGGACCTGGACTTGAACCTGGACCTGGACCTGGACCGGGACCTGGGCCTGTGGTTCCTAACAGATGAAAGCTGTTCATCTTTTCAGACTTTCCTCTTTTCTTTTCTAAAGATCATCGACTCATTTCACTCCTCAGGACTCACTGGTGACATCACATGATGATATCATCTGTCTTTATTGAACTGGACTGTGGTGTTGGACCTGTGACAGTTCAAATGATGACATTGATGATGACATCACTGATTTGAAATCTTCAAAACACGACAGTTTGTTCAATAACTCCTGCAGCTTCTGACTTCTCCCATAATGGACCTGGACAGTCTTCCATTAGAGCTTCCTGCTGGTCAATGGACTTAGATGGATGGTAGACATTTGTAGTCTGATGACATCACTATGACATCACCTGGACACCGATGACATCATAGTAGATTAGTGACGTATTTCTCTCTTATTTCTTGACATTACAAAATTTTTCCTCAAAGCTTCATTTTTATTATAATTTATTATTTTTTATTATTTTTACAACTAAAACTAAAACTCATAATTTACATTATTATATTATTTATATGATGTTTGGCTGCATTTAGTTTTAATAAAGGAACAACAGTAGAACCCTGAGGAACCCCAGCAACTGTTTTCATGGTGATGATGGTGATGATGATGGTGATGATGATGATGATGATGATGACGATAACGATGACCTGACTGTGTTTGTGATTTTTCAGCGTCATGGAGAGAAAACTGGATCTTACCCGTCTGACGGACGAAGAAGCGAAACACGTGTGGGAGGTGATTCAACGAGACTTTAACCTCCGCAAGAAGGAGGAGGAGAGACTTGGGTACGTTTATCCATTCATCCATTCATCTGTTCATCTCTTCATTTCTTCATTTCTTCATCTCTTCATCTTCGTCATTCATACTCCGTGGTTCATATTCCACTGTGTTTTCAAACATTTGCATTTTATTCGTCTTTGAAAAGAAAAGACTCTGGATCAATTTAATGTAGTTTAATATATTTACACACAGTAATACACATTGTTACACTTCACTACACATTATTACAATTTACTACACACTATTACACTTTAATACACATTATTACACTTTAATACACATTAATACAGATGTAATAACGTTGTATGAGATGATTGGTTCAAACACAGTGGAGTCTTGTCTCTGGGGCTAAATCATGTGATGGAGCCGTGTTAATGAAGGAGCTCGTCTTCAGCTCACCTGTACAGGTGTGTCTGTCTGAACTCAGCTCTTGAATCTTCTGGTTCATGTAAAGGTCGAAGGAATGTGAGCGTGAAAGACGTTGTTGTTGTCGCAGTTGATCATGGCTCAGTCACACGGACGAGAGTCTGCAGCAGAAAACAGGAAGCTCACAAAGACTCCCTGTGTTTCCACTAAAGACTCCAGCTCCCATCAGCCCCGGGGGCAAACTCATAGACAGCTGGAAGAGTCTGGGTCTAAGAACGAATCAGTCAAATCATCACTTGGTTTGAAGTGATGTGAGATTTCTACTGACACTGAACAGAAAAACTCATCAGTGTGAAACAGAAGTCCATGTTAATGTTTGAACGATTCGTCAGATGTTGTTTGAAGTTTGTTTCACTTTTTAAATTCACTTTAATTCATGATGTCAGAACATCCAGAGTCTTTATGAGGACGGCTGTTTGACTTCTGTCTTTGTCCGTTTCTGAGGTTTTGAATAAAGTTTAGTGAGAGCTGTGAATGTGTGTGACTGCCTGCAGCAGTGTGATCATGTGATGCATGTGGAGAACAACAGACCCTCACAGTTTAATGATGGAGTCACATGAAGCTCTGAGAACACACTGTTCATTCACTTACAGCTGCTGCCACATCTGCTTTGAGAGAGAACTTTTCAGGAACACGTCCAGTCACTGTTAAAACTTTATTTATAATGTGTGACGGCACGTCTGTGAGGAATCCGTGGAGCTTTATCTCAGTCCACTTCCTGACCAACCTGTCCCCCGTTGTTGTTTCAGTGACCTGAAGACGAAGATCGAGAAGGAGGACACGAAGCGCGAGCTGCTGGGCTCTGAGAGCAGAGTGTCCGACTCTCTGTGTATCCGCTGCCTGCAGCCCTTCAAGTTCCTGGTCAACAGCAAGCGTCAGTGTCTGGACTGTCACATGTTCACCTGCAAGTCCTGCAGCCGCTACAACAAGAAGGAGCACGGCTGGGTGTGTGACAACTGTCGCATGACCAGGTGAGACTGGGACAAGTGGTGGGGGGTGAGCCTGAGGCCAGTTTTGGGGGGGGGGGCAGGGGAGACTCGGACAGGTAAGGGGGGGGCAGATACATCTCTCTCAGACTAATACACATTGTGGTTGTTGTTGTGTTGTTGTCGTTGTGTTGCTGTTGTTGTTGTGTTGTTTGTTGTTGTTGTTGTGGTGTTGCTGTCGTTGTTGTTGTTGTTGTTGTTGTTGTTGTTGTGTTGTTGTTTACATACAGAGTGTTGAAGATGGGGACTCTGGGTTGGTACCATGACAATGTCAGAAACCGATTCAAACGCTTTGGCAGCGCCAAAGTCATGAGGTCACTGTACAAGAGGCTGAATGGAGACGGTGAGTCATCATCACACCTGTCACCTGTAGATGATTTAAAAAGCTCAGTGATGAATGTTATTTCCAGGTGAGTGATGCACCTGTTGAAGGAACATGAGATGAACATGAACGTTAGCAACAGACAGTAAATAAAGTCTGAATGAATATTTCTTTTTTTGGGGCTTTTTGTGCCTTTAATGGACAGGACAGTAGAGAGACAGGACAGTAGAGAGACAGGACAGTAGAGAGACAGGACAGAGAGACAGGACAGAGAGACAGGACAGAGAGACAGGACAGTAGAGAGACAGGACAGAGAGACAGGACAGAGAGACAGGACAGTAGAGAGACAGGACAGTAGAGAGACAGGACAGAGAGACAGGACAGAGAGACAGGACAGTAGAGAGACAGGACAGAGAGACAGGACAGTAGAGAGACAGGACAGAGA
>NW_019525366.1:4528-12037 GCF_002814215.2 Seriola lalandi dorsalis
AGGCAGGGAGGGGGAATGACACGCAGCAAAGGGCCGTCTGATGCGGGAGTCGAACCCGGGGCCGACTGCGGCGAGGACTGTGGCCTCTACACATGGGGCTCCTGCTCAGACCACTGAGCTACACGACGCCCTGAATGAATATTCCTAATAAATGAGTGAAAACATGTAACTGAAGCAGGTGTGTGTTTTGATCAGGTGGTCGTGACGATGACACTCAGAGTATGCCGGACGTCCACAAGTGTGAGTCAACAATAAAACACCAACAACAACAAACAGCTGAATGTGTCTGTTGTTTAAACTCAGATGATAAACAAAAACAAAAACACAGCCTGAGTCTTTTGTCACTATGTTTAGACAAATGAAGATTGTTGTTTAAATGTGAAGTCAGTTTTGTTTTGTACCTGCAGACATGTTCAACGGGAACGAGGACGACCATGGCGACGCCGAGGCTCAGCGCTACAAAGTGGTAAATACCTAAACAGATGTCAAAACAGATGTTTGCATGTGAATTAAGCAGGTTTTAATGAAGTTCCTGTTGTGATTTCAGATGAGGAAGAGTAAACGTCTGCTGTCTGTCCATCCCATGGACTTTGACTCAGAGGATTATTTCCCTCACTCACGACGACAGTCTGTCCAGGTACATCACACACCTGTCACACAGTCTGACTCTCATACACTGGTCTCAGACCAAACATACTTAAAGTTTAACAAACTCAACTTCAGGTCATGAGGTCATACAGGTTAAAGCTACACTCTCCCACTCACCTGGTGTCCCTCACCTGGTGTCCCTCACCTGGTGTCCCTCACCTGGTGTCCCTCACCTGGTGTCCCATGTGTCTGTTGCAGCAGCCGCAGGAGGATCGATATTATAGGAATGACGTGGACTATGACGCTTACAACCACCGTGTTAACCGCAGGAAGAGTCTGGACCGCTACGCCATGAGACCTGGTTAGTACACACATTACTGCAGTACACACAGTACACAGTACCTGTACACAGAGTACACAGAGTACACAGAATACCTATATACAATGAGAGTATTAGCTGACTCTCTTCCTGTCGGTCTCTGACTCCAGTGTGTTTTATTGGAGCGCACTCTGCTGTCTGCTGGAGGAACTACAGGTGTATTCAACCTGTTTAACCTCAGAGAACCAATCAGGATCAGGGTCAGAGGCCTGTACTATGAAGCAAGTTCAACATATCCAGGATAACTTTTAGTTTTCTGGCTTGACTGAACCTAACAACCTAACCTAACCTATCACCTGGCTCAGTTAACCCTGGGTTTACCTGTCCGGTTACAAGCGCGTTCATGTGAAAGAGGCAGAGTTGTTAATTATAAGCAGCATCGTCAGAACCATGAATGAAGTACTTAATATGATATGAGAACGACTGAAATGAAAAAATATTATTTCCATGTCTAAGTATAATTTCTATTAAAGTCAGACTAAAATATATTGTAAATAAGTGCATGAATTATCATCACTTTTGAGTATTTTCACTCTTCAGTCTGATGATGAACAAACTGTTATGAACATGTGATGCAGTGAAAACAGTTAATGTCAGACTGTTTCTGCTGCAGAGAGGAGAGGAAGAGGAGAGGGAGAAAAGAGGAGGGAGAGAAAAGAGGAAAGGAGTAGTTGATGTCTAATGAGTCAGTCTGACTGAAATGTTCATTATAATGATGAGATAATTAACAGTGTGAGACTAATTGTTCTAATCAAAGACATCAGAGGTTCAGGTTTCTCTCCAGTCGTGTCACAGTCTCCTCATGTTGTTCTGAGCTCAGTGATGAAGAGGAGAGTAAAAGCTTCATCACTGGCAGGAATCCTCCATTAAAGAATCTGTGTTCAGGTGAAATGAAGCTCTAACAGTTATTATATTTTATTTAGTGATAAACTCTGTAAATTCTTTAGAAGCTTTGTTTTAAAAACAGAGTGACACATGGAAAGACTCAAACAGGAAATCTGTTCCACTGATTTATATTTTATATCCACTGCTCGTTATTATTGATCACTTTATTGTGAACTGTTTTGTCCCTGTCAGGATACTGTAGGAATGATGACTCAGATTTTACAGTGATCTGATTGGTCAGTAGTTGGGCTGTTGACAGGTTTTTATCTGATCCTCTGAAGTTAACCTGCGCTGGAGCAGGTGAGGAGTTCAGTGTAAGTTACCATGGTGATTTACGTCGTAGGACTGAAGACCCAGAGTTAAACCTTAAGTTACCTGATGACCGCAAATCCTGCTTTGTAGTGCAGGCCTCAGGGTCAGGGTCAGGGTCAGGGTCAGGGTCAGGGTCAATGTCTGAAATGTAGCAACAGACATGAGGAATATTTCTGTATCTGTATCTGATGAAACAATACATTATTATTATCATTATTATAATTATTATCATTAATATTAATAATACTTCCATATGTGTTTTTACTTTATTTCAACTGTTGATTTTCGTTTTATTTTATGTAGAATTTGTTTCATTTGTAAGATTTTATTCATCTTTACATACTGACCTTCACGTACTCACCTGTACATACTCACCTGTACATATCCACCTGTGTGTAATCAGATGACTATGGAGACAGCAGGATGGTCCGGACTCGCTCTCTGTCTAAGATCAGTTCGTCGGTTGCTCGGCAACAGTACGTCGACACCTCTGATGAGGAGGAGTACCAGAGACACCCCCCCATGTATCAACAACCCCCCCACCGCCGTAAAAACAGCAGAGCCTCCTCCCAGGAGAACCTCGGACAAGGCCCGCCTGTAAGAGACATTGACCAATCACAATCCACCATGGTCTCTGTTTTTACTGATGACGGAACACAAACACAAACACACACAGACACAAACACAAACACACACAGACACAAACACAAACACACACAGACACAAACACAAACACAAACACACATAGACACAAACACAAACACACACAGACACAAACACACACAAACACAAACACAAACACAAACAGACACAAACACAGACACAGACAAACACAGACACAAATAAACAAACACAGACATAGACATAGACACAGACACAGACACAAACACAAACACAAACACAGACACAGAAAAACACAGACACAAATAAACAAACACAGACATAGACATAGACACAGACACAAACACACACAGACACAAACACAAACACAAACACAAACACACATAGACACAAACACAAACACACACAGACACAAACACACACAAACACAAACACAAACACACATAGACACAAACACAAACACACACAGACACAGACAAACACAGACACAAACACAGACACAGACAAACACAGACACAAATAAACAAACACAGACATAGACATAGACACAGACACAAACACAAACACAAACACAGACACAGAAAAACACAGACACAAATAAACAAACACAGACATAGACATAGACACAAACACAAACACAAACACACATAGACACAAACACAAACACACACACACACACACACAGACAAACACAAACACACACACACACAGACACAGACAAACACAGACACAAACACAGACACAGAAAAACACAGACACAAATAAACAAACACAGACATAGACATAGACACAAACACAAACACACACAGACACGGACACAAACACACACAGACACGGACACAAACACAAACACAGACACAGACACAGACACAAATAAACAAACACAGACAAGACATAGACACAAACACAAACACACACAGATACGGACACAAACACACACGGACACAAACACAATCAAAAACACACATAGACACAAACACAAACACACACAGACACAGACACAAATAAACAAACACAGACATAGACATAGACATAGACACAGACACAAACACAGACACAGACACAGAAAAACACAGACATAGACACAAACACAAACACAAACACACACAGACACGGACACAAACACAAACACAAACACAAACACACACAGACACGGACACAAACACAAACACACACAGACACACACAAACACGGACACAAACACAAACACAAACACAAACACACACAGACACAAACACAGTCAAAAACACACACAGACACAAACACAGACACAGACAAACACAGACACAAATAAACAGACATAGACAAACACAGACACAAATAAACAGACATAGACATAGACACAGACACACACAAACACAGACACAAACACAGACACAAACACAGACACAGACAAACACAGACACAAATAAACAGACATAGACATAGACACAGACACAAACACAAACACAGACACAGACACAAACACAAACACAGACGCAAACAGGACATTTAGATTTAGACCTGGCGGACGTCTCTGAATCATCCCCTTTATTTCTTCTGCTCTTAGATCAACGAGCTGAACAAACGCATGTCAGCCATCGAGAGTCTGCTGAGCCGCCTGGAGGAGAAGATGACGCCTGCTGATGAGGTGAGACAGTGTCCTCTGTCTGCCCTGAGCTTCATGTCCTCTGTCTGTCCTTCATGTCCTCTGTCTGTCTCCAGGAGTCCACTCCGTCCAATCAGAACGAGGAGGAGAAGCTGAGGAGGAAGCTCAGTGAGTTGGCGGGAAACCTGAGTGATAAGGGTCTGTCCTCGGAGGACGAGAAGAAGTCTTTCTCTCTGGGTAAAGGTCTGGCTGGAGTCCGGGGTCCGGTGGTCACTCTGGACTCTCTGAAAGACAAAGACCTGAGCTCGTCCAGCGACGAGATGCCGACTGAGGCCCAGAAGGTAGGACCGGGTCAGAACCGCTGTCTCATCAACTGTACTGAGTCCTGGTTTGCTGAGGACCTGAACCTGGTTCTGAGACCAGGTCTCAGACTCTCTGTCTGATCTTGCCGCTTCTTCATGTTTTGTAAATGTCCAGGTTCCTGTTTGTGATGAATTCACAGCATGGCTCAGCTTCCCCCCGACAACAGGTCACACACACCACTACTGTGTGATATATACAATAATAATATACAATGATAATATATAATATACTGTATACAACAATAATGTACAATATATACAACAGATCATAGAATAATAATAACAATAGTAATAATAATAATAAACAATAATAATTTAAAATGTTCATATTCAGGACAAAGAGCTCCAACATAAAATTCTACAAACAGAGATGTTATCAGAAAAGATTATTATTATCATTATTATTATTATTATTATTATTATTATTGAAACGTTAATAACTGATGTGATCATAACAAGATCTGATATCATGGTCAATACTGAGCTCTGTAGAGTCTCAAAGAGTCTGGATCAGTCCGGATCTGGACTGAAGTAGATTCAGACTGCATGACTGCCTCCTGACTAACAGACTGTCAGCAGCTGCCTGCCTGGACCCCAGAGACCAGAGACCAGGGACAAGAGACAAGGGACAAGGGACAAGAGACAAGTGACCAGAGACAAGAGACAAGAGACAAGAGACAAGGGACAAGGGACCAGAGACCAGAGACCAGAGACCAGAGACCAGAGACAAGGGACCAGAGACCAGAGACCAGAGACCAGAGACAAGGGACAAGGGACAAGTGACCAGAGACAAGAGACAAGGGACCAGAGACCAGAGACCAGGGACAAGGGACAAGTGACCAGAGACAAGAGACAAGAGACAAGAGACAAGAGACAAGGGACACAGAGACCAGGGACAAGGGACCAGAGACCAGAGACCAGAGACCAGAGACCAGAGACAAGGGACCAGAGACCAGAGACCAGAGACCAGAGACAAGAGACAAGGGACAAGAGACAAGAGACAAGAGACAAGAGACAAGGGACCAGAGACCAGAGACAAGGGACAAGGGACCAGAGACCAGAGACAAGAGACCAGAGACCAGAGACAAGAGACAAGAGACAAGAGACAAGGGACCAGAGACCAGAGACAAGAGACAAGAGACAAGAGACAAGGGACAAGTGACCAGAGACCAGAGACCAGAGACAAGAGACAAGGGACAAGAGACCAGAGACCAGAGACCAGAGACAAGAGACAAGAGACAAGGGACAAGAGACCAGAGACAAGAGACAAGAGACAAGGGACCAGAGACCAGAGACAAGAGACAAGAGACAAGAGACCAGAGACCAGGGACCAGAGACAAGAGACAAGGGACCAGAGACCAGAGACAAGAGACCAGAGACCAGAGACAGGAGACAAGGGACCAGAGACCAGAGACCAGAGACAAGAGACAAGAGACAAGAGACAAGAGACAAGGGACCAGAGACCAGAGACAAGTGACCAGAGACCAGAGACAAGAGACAAGAGACCAGAGACCAGAGACAAGAGACAAGAGACAAGAGACAAGGGACCAGAGACCAGAGACAAGAGACCAGACACTAGAGAGGAGACAGGTGAGGACCCCCCTGGACTAATGAGTGTAGTCCAGACCAGATTAGCATGCTAACTTCTGATTAGGGTGTTCACTAATGCGCTAGCTATTCATGTGATTCCACAGAACAAACAGCAGAGGTCAGTGTTGTTAACAAGCTGTAGTTACATTAACATCTTGAAATGGGGGGGTCTGCAGCTGGTGCTCTAAGAAAAACAATGTTACATGACCACAGCAGCAAATAATAATTTTTATTAGAACAAAGATAAACTGATTATAAAGTAAAGGAGGAATGTAATGCTGAGGTCAATGACCTATGAAGGTCACCAGAGGTCAGAAACAAACTACCTCCATATCGGAAGTAAAACTTCAGGTGTGAAGATCATCTGCTGAAACTTTCAGCTTCAGACATAAAATGCAATTGTTTTCTCTCTCTGATCCACCATTAGTTTTCCCCTTAGTTTGGTCACTAAGGTATTTTACCGTTCAATACTTCAGTAAACATTTCAACACTTAAGGTGTTTTGACCCCCAGTGGCTCTCCTGTTCTCATTAGATGGACATTGGTTTCTAAATGTGAATCTGGATCTGTGTCCACCACTAATAATATATAATGTATAATATATAATATATAATATATAATATACAGTGTGTACTACAATAATAATAATAATAATAATAATACAGTATGTAGTACAATAATTTATATATATATATATATATATATATTTAAAATATTTACAATGAACCATGTGTTCATTGCAGCTGCTGATTGATCACTACATGTCAATAATAAACTTTTTATAAGTAATGACATCACTGAAGCTCTGCTGCCGTAGAGACCTTGAAGGCAGCACTGAGCACTGACCCTGAGCCCCCACCCTCACACCTTCCACCCCGTCCAGACTCCAGGCCGGCAGCTGCTGCAGGACCAGGTTATGTGTTCCAGCTGCTAACATCTGTCCTCCTCATGGCTTTCAGAGATCGACAGCCGCCGCCCTCTGTGACCTCACCACTGAGGTCCTGAGAACCATTAATGCCACAGAAAAGGCGCTGGTCGAGCTCGGCCTATCAGAGCCCAGCGAGCGCTCACACTCTGTGGGCTCTGACCTAAAGCAAGCTGATGATGCTTTCAGGGAACTTGAGGAAAATGTAAGCTTCAAACATCAACTGCACGCCCCCCCCCCCCATCTCTTTGTCTGAAGGT
>NW_019525366.1:12117-21864 GCF_002814215.2 Seriola lalandi dorsalis
CTCGTCTGAAGCATGACAAATGTCTGGACTGGCTTGACACCCCCCCTCCCCCGGCTCACCACAGGGCTGGGTATCTGAAACATACTGCCTGGTTCTGGTTCCATCAGAGTCCAGCTGGAGTTCTGGTCCTGGTCTTATCAGATCTGCAGACCCTCACTAGTTACTGAAGAGGTCATGACGTGCAGGTCATTTTCCCATGATGCAACAGCCGCACAATACAAACTGTTTTCAAAGCCGGGTCAGAACCAGTGACCTGGATCAGCTGAGTGGATTCTGGTCTTAGTTAGTCCACTAGAGAACCAGTGTGTGATACTCAGCCCTGTCACCATCACTGTCAGCGGTCTGCAGGTGTGTCACACAGGTGAGTCTGTCCTCTCACCTGTCCAGGTGTACATCGCCGCCGGTCAGTCCTACGAACTGGAGTCCAAGCTTCGTAAACTGGAGCAGAGCGCCAAGAACCGCTTCGGAGGGACCACGGACTCAGAGCTGTCGGAGCTGGAGGACGTGGTGGCGCTGACGGCCGCCAGAGTCCAGAGCGCTGAGAGCGAGGTGGGTCCGGTCCAGACCCACACCTAGACCACAGAATCTGTCTCTTCTTCTGTGCTTGAGTCTCAGCAAGTTTAGATTTGGTTAATGAATCACGGTTTGTGTTTTCCAGGTGTCTGACATCGAGAGTAAGATCGCTGCTCTGAGCGCCACTGGCTCCAAGAAGAAGGTCTGATTTTAATCACAATAATAACCTTATAATATAACCTTTATTTGATCTATTATATATGATTATTGTTTTTCTATAATCACATGAGAAGGTTTGTGGCAGGAAATGATGCCGTGTTCAGTCAGTTTGAACCTGTGACGTGTCTCCGCAGGTCGGTGGATCTCATCAGAGGAAGAAGTCAACACAGGATTTCACCAGTAAGACCCCAACACCGCCTGACTCCGCCCCTCCGCTTTGTTTATGTTTGTCTTCAACAGCTGTTTATGTTTATTATAAAATGTATCAAGTTTCATCAATGTGATTAAAGTGATTTTATTTATTTAGATGAATCGCTGCAGGTTTTAATACATGACTTCATTTAATTATTATATTTAATATTTAATGTGATTTATTCTGTTCTAGAAACTAACGGAGCTCAGTGGAAATCAAACATGTACTAAACCAGAAAAGCACCAGAGAACCAGAGAACCAACCGGAGAACCAGAGAACCAACCAGAGAACCAAAGAACCAACCACAGAACCAATCAGAGAACCAGAGAACCAACTGGAGAACCAGAGAACCAACCAGAGAACCAAAGAACAAATCAGAGAACCACCCAGAGAACCAACCAGAGAACCAGAGAACCAACCAGAGAACCAAATAACCAATCAGAGAACCACCCAGAGAACCAACCAGAGAACCAAAGAACCAATCAGAGAACCACCCAGAGAACCAACCAGAGAACCAGAGAACCAACCAGAGAACCAAAGAACCAATCAGAGAACCACCCAGAGAACCAACCAGAGAACCAAAGAACCAATCAGAGAACCACCCAGAGAACCAAAGAACCAATCAGAGAAACCAGAGAACCAACTGGAGAACCAGAGAACCAACCAGAGAACCAAAGAACCAATCAGAGAACCACCCAGAGAACCAACCAGAGAACCAAAGAACCAATCAGAGAACCACCCAGAGAACCACCCAGAGAACCAACCAGAGAACCAGACAAAAACAACCTGAGACCAACAGAAACATGTTGTGACCTTTAATTGTGTAAAACCTTAGAACAGACTGTAGAACTTTAAAAACATGAAGCACAGAACAGAGGCCACAATCCATCATCTCTAAAATGTTTAATGAACCTGTTGTAAAACAACAACAACAACAACAACAACAACAACAACAATAATACAGGTCTCGAAAAAACACACAGCTCACTAAAACAAGTCAGCTAACTAAGATTTTCTGGTGCTTTCAACCATCCCACCTGGCGAGAGAAGAGTTAACTTAAAACATATTGATCAATATTTCTTTAGAAACACAAACATCATTTACAGAAGTTAGTTTATGTTCTACAGTTTCCGATGTTTCCTCAAAGAGTCAAAGATTTATTATAATTCATTTGTCACATTAACAATCACACACAAGAAGACATTTTTTTAAATAGAAAACATTTAGAAAAAATTGAAAATAGATAAAAGAAGAGCAAAAGTATAAAGAGTAAAATGACAAGATAAAAGATAAATAGGATAAATGTAAACAGCATAAAAATTAAATATAAAATTTCACACAAACATTTTATCAACCAATAAAAAAAACTATTAAAAATCACAGTCTTAACTTTACTAGAAGTTGCTGTATATGGAGGAGCAGGGACATCACAGGAAAATTAATAAAGCATTTCCTTAATTTCATATTTTAATAGACATTAAAAACAGGAATTACAAAAAGAATTTATAAATAAATGATTAATTAATAAATAAATACTTCGGATTTAAAAATGGATTTACAAAAACAGCATACAACATTCATGAAATAAACTATTTATATTGGGGGGATTTATTAATTCATGAATACATAATAGAATTTGAAAAACTATTTGAAAAGGCATTTTAAAAATAAATAACTCCATAGCTTTATGTGAGTTTTCTCTGACAACAAACATGGCGGCAGCAGGTGATGATGATGATGATGGCCATCGTCCTCTTCATCCTCTCCTGATGGACTGAGAACATGTAGCTCCTTTAAACAAAAATAAAACTACAAAAGTTTAAACTGAGAAACTCTATATTTTAAACACATATGACATTAAATAAGAATATTAATAAAAATAAATATTAGAATAAAACAAAAGGAAATCTGAGTTAAATGAGTGAAAGAATTTTATCTGTTCCTGTAAAAGTCTGTGAAATTTAATCAACAATCAGCAGAAACTAATTAGAAACATTTTCCTAGTGTCGTTTCTAATTGCTGAATAAATAAACATTGATAATGATTGACTGACAGTCAGTATGATTGATCAGTATTAACAATCTGTGATGTTTGGAAATATTGTTTAGGAGATTTAAATGTTTAGTTTCTTTGATTTATTGATTATAGATTAAAGTCAATACTGTATTGATTATAATAAGAACATGTGATAAGTGTTGCCCTCTGTCTATCAGTTTTTGGCTTCTGATCAATAAACTATAAAATCAGCTGTGTGATTATCAGTTATTGATACTGAGGTATTGACCCTCTAACGTACAAACATATAGCTTTATGCAATGTTTGTATGATTTATTATCAACTACATGTAATTATATACAATGTTATATTTCAACATTATATTATAGTTAGTTATGAGATTATATATATATTGTTTTTTGTTATATTTCAACAATTTAATTTTTATTTATTTATGCCATATACATTCAATTAATTAAAATATTATTTACATAAAATATACTCATTATTACTATTATTGTTGATATTTTTTGTAACAGTTTTAATAACTAAATCTTTAAAAATTCTTATTTAGAAATACTTTAACATGTAACAACTGAACTTTTTCCATAAACTAAAATAATGTTTAAAAGAACAAAACAATTCTTCGAGTATCCTCGTTTTATTTTGAAAACCTTAACTTCCTCTGTGTATGTAAATGTGTATAACTTGACGCTGTGAACATCCTTCCCACCACAATAAAAGCTTCCTCCCTCCGCTGTACACTGTGGTGTGTCATATCGGGATGTGTTTACGGACCGGTACCGGCCCACCTGCGGCCCACCTGACACCGTCGCTGCTGTGTACTTCAGGGACCTGCGGGGAAGAAGACCCGCGTCTTTCCAACGAGCTTCAAATGTTCGCAGCGGCTGCTGACAATAGCGGATTAACGAGTTTACCGGCGGTTTTAACGACGCTGCGGTGACTGGTTTCTCCTCACTGGCGGATGTAAACGGCGGCAACAGGCAACCGCAGCAACGACCGGTGTTTTTAACGTGTTTTCCCCTCCGGTTTTCCGGTAGTGACTTTGACAGCTAGCTAACGGTAGCTAGCGAAAACAGGATGAACAACGGCGGCAGCTCGGCCCGCGGCTGCTCTGGACGCCCTCTGGCCGCCGAATAGCGTCAGGAAAACGTCTGTTTTAATCCCAGAGAGCTTCATTTAGTATTTTCCCGGGTCTGAACATCGAGTCCCGTCGGTCTGGACTACAGGAGACCTTTGTGTATTATTCGGTATGTGTATAAATACCTGCTGAGCGATGTAGACTTCAGGATCCAGAACCGGGAGGAGCTGACCACCGGATAGCTTCGGTAAAACACCGGGTTTTAAACTGAAACGTATTTATTTTTTATTTTTCTTACTCTGACTATCAGGTTTGTTTGTTCTGGATCAAAGGAGACCTCGGTGGTTAATTCGGCACTCAGCCCAAACGATGAGGACTTGAGTACCTGACAAGACCAGGATCCAGAACCGAGAGCAGCTGACCGCCAGATATCATCCGAGGATTCCGGCTTCAACAGTCGAACAGCTTCACTGAGTTTCCCGTCTCTTTTGAACGTGACGCGTGTCGGACTGACGGAGACCTCTGGGACAGTTCCCCCGACGATGGGCACTCAGGGACCGGGCAGGAAAAGGATCCCGAACCGGGAGAAGCTGACCGCCGAGGATGATGCCCTCAACCAGATCGCACGGGAGGTGAGGCTCCTTATCGATCTTATTGTATTGATTTAATATGAGTGAGAATTCATCACAGCAGTAGAGGTCAGATCAGTCACAGTCATACTGCGGAACAACCCGCAGTTCAGTGATCTTACAGCGGCGGAACATTCATATATAATCCGGTGATGTTTTCACAGACACTTCCGGACTCACCTGTTCGGGCCCGGGACCCCACGGCCACCCCGCCCCCCCCCTAAATAGATAATACATACATATTAAATGAGAAGTAAAAAGTTCGAAAATCAAAGTTATAATTTGTAACTTTTCCACATCAAAAAGTCTAAACGTTTTCTCCAGTTCTATGTCACATTTTGAAGCTTCACCTTTTTCACTGAATATTTGCATTGTATAGAGTTTTTTTATTTATTTCTTATTCAGACATCTGGATATTAATTTACCAGAGAAAGCAGCAGCTCGTCCTGTGTTCATTGAGCTGTGTTAGAGAAACACGGAATTTAACATGAACATGTTTTATTCACTTTTACTGGTTTTAATCAGCTGATCTGTTTGTTGTGGAGAGGAGAATTCAGCTCCAATAAAAACCTCCTGAACCACTGGTGGTGAAGACAACAACTCCCATGATCCCTCCCTATATTGTTTCAAAATAATAATAATAATAATAATAATAATAATAAAATGCAAACATTTATGAAATTAAAATGATTTTTTGAAAATAAAAGAATAAATTTACAAAATAAAAGAAATAACTTTTTATTTCATCAAATTTTATTTAATTATTAATTATTAAAAGTTTTTTTCATACAATCTTTTTGTTAAGTGTTTTACATTGTATTTTTTATATGTTACAGTATTATAAATAATTCTTTTGATAAACAGTCAAATGAGTAAAGTAGAAAATAATGACATAATAATAACAATAACATGACCTCTTCCTGAGGTTGTTGACTAATAAAATAAAAGCACAACATAATGTTTGTAAACGTGACCCAGAGTCAGAGCTGGTCCTCTGTATTGCTCTAACAATGATGATGATGATGATGATGATGATGATGATGGTCATTAATCAGACGTCTCTGCTCTTGAAACAGAAGAGTCTTTATGTTCAGGCCGAATCTGTGCTGCAGCCATTGTTGTGGTCGACCTACATACGGAAGCTGGAATGTGAAGCTCTTCTTCTTCTGTGGTTACTGATGTAGTGAGACTCAAGAGACAGGAAGTGATGTCAGAGTGATGTTACAGTCTCTCTGTTAATCTGGTCAAAATCATTTCCTCATCAGTTTCACTCAGTGACTCGAAATAATAATGAAAACCTGAAACATCTGTCTACCACAGTCCAGATATGTTTACACCTGAACCTGAGAGGATCTGAGGTGGATCCGCTGAGTACAGAGTCTAGTCACTGTGTATTATTATTATTATTAGTATTATTATTGTTACTGTTGATGATGATGAGTGAAGTCTATGAGGGAAAATGAATTGAAATGATTTTAACATGAATGATAATGACAGGTGAAAAAGTGTCAGATGATGATGTTAGAAAAGGCTCGTTATCACAGAAGGATGGAAACACTGTCTGAAACCGCGTTAATGAATTAATTATCTGGAGAAATGTACTTATTTATTCTGTGAATGGAGGAATTGAAACGTCATGAGAGGATCTGCTGCTTGACTTTAGGTTTCTGTCTGATTATAGTTTAAAGTTCAATCATTGACAGTTCAGCTCTGACCTCTGACCTCAGGTCTGTCTTTAAAGTCTCAATGTTGAGCTGTTGAAGGGTTCAGGTGAGATCTGCAGGTAAAACAGCTGATCTCAGTTTCCTTCAGCTGGTGAACAAACTGACTTCAAACTGGTTCGGTCACATTGAACCAGTGAAACCAGTTTGATGGAAACAGAGATGTGGATGACAAGATCAAACACACAGAAACAACCACGACAAGACAAGTTATAACCAGAACACACACAACAAACATGTACACAATATTATATCAACAAACAAACAAAATGTAAAGCTCAAACAAACCTAAATTTACTTTGACAATAAATAAAATAATAATAATAAAGAAACAAAGAGACACAAACCTAAAGAAAATTCAAACAAACAGAAGTAGAATATAAATAAATGTAATATAAAAACAATATTAACGGATTAAATAAAGTCATTTTTAAATGGAGTCTGGTGTGTGTTTGAGTGACCTCCATCCTTTAATCCTGAGCAGCAGCACAAACATTAATCTGCACAGATCTCTACATCATCTGGATCAGACCACCAGTCAGTTTATACACAGTTTATTTTAACACAGCTCTCTATGAGCTTGTGTGTGTGTGTGTGTGTGTGTATATATATATATATATATATATATATGTGTGTGTGTGTGTATGTAGGCCTTATTATGTTAAATAAATGTTTTGATTAAAGAAAAAATGAAGAACAAAAATATATTAATAAAATAATTTGGTGACTTTTGAGACAAACAGTTACAAATAAAAATGTACAATATATTTGTATGTATTTATGTGTTTTTATATCTGTATTTATAAACAAACAAATAAAATACATTTAGAGGAGTTTTAACAATAAAAGCAGGAAAAATAGTTTTTAAAAAATGTTTATATAATTATTTTCTTGGTGAAAATGTGTACATTTTAACTGGACATTAAATAAACTTGTAAAGACTGAATGTGCGCAGGTGAGCACAGGTGTGTCATCAGCAAGTATTCAGGTGTCAGGGTGTGTTGTTGTCATGGTGATGGAGGGAGTGTCTCAGGTGGATGGTCCACATTCCTCCTGTGTGAACAGAGAGACATGCCCCCTGCTGGAGGAAACTCCGACTGAACTCACCTGAGAAACCAGACACAGAAACTTATTTTCCATTTTTACTTCTTTTTTTTTCCTAGAAAATATTATTTATTTTTAAGTTTTTTTAAAAACATTTGAAAATATGTATAAAAAAGAGAAAAAAAGGATAATTAAGTCCATGAATATTAAAAAATACAAAATAAAACTAAAACGATTTTCATTAGTTTCTAAATAATCTGTAAACACAGAGGATCAGTGAAGTGTGGGTGTCTGTTTGTGTGTGGGGGGTGGAGGGTCTGTGTGAAACAATGACAGTCCATGATGAGATCAATGCGCATTGATCAGATTAGGAATAGGCTGCACTGGACTTTTATTTTGTTAATTTTCTTTCATGTTTCATATCAAAATGTAGAGAAAATATTCATTATTATTAACAGCAGTTTTTCTTTTTCTGTGAAGCACCACCTATAAGGGTTAAAGAATGCTGAGTGATTATTGGTGATGATCAACGACGTGTTGATGTGTGTGTCAGGCGGAGGCGAGGCTGGCGGCGAAGCGAGCAGCGAGGGCCGAGGCCCGGGAGATCAGGATGAAGGAGCTGGAGAGACAACAGAAGGAGGTCAGTGGGCTTTTATTCTGAAATATGGTTCCTCATTACAGAAGCTGCAGCTGTTGTCATAACAACAAGTCCTTAAACCCAAACCAGTGAGCCGGATCAGGACTGAGGACTGGTCAGGACTTCCTGTGTATGTCATGATCTCTGATGTCCCTTCACAATAAAGGTCCAGGCTGCAGAACTCCAATGACAGACAGGAGCATTGTAGGAATTGTAGTTCCAGAAGAAGAAAGATAAAGAATAATATTAAGAGTTTTGTAGTTTTACAGGTGAAGAGTTTGTCGACACCTCAACATGAGAAAACCTGAGCAGCTCCAGGTGCTTTTACCTGACCCTGGGGTCAAAAGTCACACTGTGTGTGAGGTAATAGTGAGTGTGAATCAGCTTTAATCATGAGTCACAGTCAGTCAGCTGCTGGTTTACTGATGTTTGGATCTTATGATGTCTGCTCCCAGTGTGGTGAGTAACTTTATTTAAACTATCTTTATTAACATTTCACCAGCTCAGACTGAATATAACTGATGCTGCTGCAGCCTGATCATTTAAGTTATTTTATATCAACAGTTTAAATTTTTCACAATAATCAATTTAGTTTGATTTTATATGGAGAAACTGTCTCATTACCATTTCTCCGTAAAACAATTAACTTTCCTTCTTGTAACAACAACCTCTCATTACAGCAAAGTTAAATTAACAGTAATCTGTCAGTGTTACGTTTCCTTATGAAATAAAACATAAACAACAACAATAATGAAATTAAGATAATTGGCCTCTAGTAAAGCCTTTTTAATGACAGCACTCATTTTACATTTTTCTCCATAATATTTACAATATTTACATATATATATATATATATATATATATTTATTGATAATGAAACAAGTGAAATTACTGATATGACTTTGTAGCTCTGAAACTAAAAGTAGTTACAGTTTATAGTTATTACAATTTGTAGTTCTTACAGTAATTAGTTTGTAGTTATTATGGTTTGTAGTTATAACAGTTTATAGGTATTACAGTTATAGTTATTAGTTTAGTTATTACAGTTTAGTTATTACAGTTTATAGTAAAACTGTTCGCAGTTATTACAGTTTGTAGTTATTACAGTGTAGTTATTACAACTTGTAGTTATAACAGTTTATAGTAAACCGTTTGAAGTTATTACAGTTTAGTTATTACAACTTGTAGTTATAACAGTTTATAGTAAACCGTTTGAAGTTATTACAGTTTAGTTATTACAGTTATTACAGTTTAGTTATTACAGTTTGTAGTTATTACAGTTGAATGTGTTAAATATGATTTGTGTGTAAGTGTAAACAGAGATGACCAACCATGAGCTGCAGTCTGTTTATTCATGTGTTCATCACTGACTTGTGACCTCTGACCTGTGACCTCCTGTCTCTCCTCTTGTTGCTCCTCCCGCCTCCTGTAGCTGTTCCACAGCCACAAGGTACGACTAACTCCTCCATTCCACCTTAAATACTCACTGTGTTACTGCTCTGGGTGCTCCAGCCAGGTGGGGTTTACTCTGATCTCTGAGGTCAGTTTACCTGATGCATTAAGCCCCACCTGCCTGCCGCGGCCAGAAGATGAAAACAAACACACCTGAAGTTTTCATGCTTTTATCTTTTTCATCTTGTTCTTTCATTTTAACTTTTCCTTTTTACTCCCCCTACCCCTCTCTTTCTCTACC
>NW_019525366.1:21884-25978 GCF_002814215.2 Seriola lalandi dorsalis
CCCCCCCCCGCAGAAGTATTATGGTCTGGATAATAAGTGGGGTCACATTGAGCAGTGGATGGTAGGACTCTGTAGCAGCTGTCTGACCCATGAGAACCTTGTATCTCCAAAAGTCATTCCAGTGTTAAACATGTAACAGCCATAGTAACAAACTGTGACATTATATAGTGTAGTTTATTATAGATATAGATAGAATAGGTTAGGTTTGTCAAAAAAATCAATACTCAGATACTAACCATAGTAAAATTGAGTGACTTTAAATCAGATACTCATTTGCAACAGCATCGATACAACAGTTCTGTCTTCACCTCCTCCAGTTGACCGCAGCTTCATACAGCAGCAGACAGACAGACAGACAGACAGACAGGCACACAGCCCCTCCCCCCACTAGCAGCTGAACACATGAACGCTAGTTGACGTTCACAACACTGAGCTGGTGTCGTCAGCATAAAGCTAAATTAACATGGCGAGTGCTGCTGCTGAAGGAACTTCACAACCTGTTTTAGTACAAAATGAAAAAAGCAAAAGCTAGCGGCTAGTGGCTATGGCTAATAATAAAACGACACATTAATGTGGGAGCAAGGCAGCAAATGTTATCAGTCCTGCCCATCTCTAACGTTAATAACACAATTAATTGTGTCTGAAAAGTGTTATATTTCTCTTAAAGTCCCAGATTGAAGCTGAAAAAAGGTCGACCAGCAACTCGACAGAAACAGCGTCAGCCTACCTTCCCAACTCTGTTTGATCAGCAACGAAAATATGGTGCCACCAGAAGCACAGAAACTAAACAGGGCTGTAGCTGAATACATTTGCATGTCATATATATACACACCTTACAGTACGGTTACTGTTGTTTTTTTCCCACTACCTCAGACAACCTAAAAGTTGTGTTGTCGTTGATGTTATTGTTTGTATTGTTTCTAATCTTTAAAAAAGGGTTAGGGTCATTTTTTTTCTCCCGATGGTATCGAAAATGGAATCGAGCATCAAGTATTTTCCTTGGTATCGTATCGAGTTTGAAGTTGTAGTATCATGGCAACCCTAAAATAGACAGAATATAAGAGAATAGAACAGATATAGATTTAGTTTATAATACAGCACAATGTAATATATATCTTCATATACGTATTATCATCTAAAATAATGTAGAACCAAACCTCATGTTATGTTACCTCATTTAACAAAAACATTCACACAGTGTCATAATAACATTATAACATTATAATACAGGATCATACTAATAATCAAATGTCACATTATTATTAAGAACAAAACCCATCTGTCAATCAGACCATCTGACCCAGTTTAACCAGTTTACCCAGTAACACATCTCAAAGCTCCATTTAAACTCCATGTAAAACAGGAGGAGTTGTGAGGTTGTCATGTGTCATGTCAGCAGGATGTTTGTTGTTGTTGTTGTTGTTGTTGTTCTGCGCTCAGACAGACTCCCACTGGGATTAACAGCTGGTTTAATCCATGTCTGAGATCTGATCACAGTTCATCACAGTCCGCTTTACTGCCTGTTTACTCTTTTGTTTACTACCTGTTTACTGTTTAATTTACAGCATGTTTACTGACTGTTTACTGCCTGTTTACTCTTTGGTTTACTACCTGTTTACTGTTTAATTTACAGCCTGTTTACTGCCTGTTTACTGTTTAATTTACAGCCTGTTTACAGCCTGTTTATGTGACTGTAGTTTTATATGCAGGAGTGATTTGTCCCTGCTCTCTGACTGTCAGGTTTCCTCTGTACCCAGCAGCCTTTGTGCTTTTCTCTGACATTAGACAGTCGTCATCAGTAACTGTCCTTCTTCTTCTTCTTCATTTTCTTCTGCTTCTTCTTCCTCTTCTTCTTCTTCTTCTTCTCTGACATGAGACAGTCGTCATCAGTAACTGTCCTTCTTCTTCTTCTTCATTTTCTTCTGCTTCTTCTTCCTCTTCTTCTTCTTCTTCTTCTCTGACATGAGACAGTCGTCATCAGTAACTGTCCTTCTTCTTCTTCTTCATTTTCTTCTGCTTCTTCTTCCTCTTCTTCTTCTTCTTCTTCTTCTCTGACATGAGACAGTCGTCATCAGTTGCTGTCTATCTTCTTCTTCTGCAGTCTGAACTCTTTAACCTCTTCCTGTTGTTTTTCTTCTTCGTGGCGTTTCAGGAGGACAGTGAGCGGTACTCCCGTCTCTCGAGGAGACACGCTTCGGTCTGTACCTTCTACTTCCTGTTTGCTTCAGTCTCTTAGCTCCTCTTCCTGTGCTTCTTGTGTCAGTCTCACCTGTGATTACAGGTGTGCTCTCTGTGATGAGAACACACCTGCAGTTACCACCAGTGACCACAGGTGTCACCACATCAGCCCCCTCCTGTAAATCTGACCTCAGTCGAGTTAACGTACTGAAGGTTAAATACAGAGCAAAAACCTGCTGACCCTGGATCAGGATCTGGGTCTGGATCAGGATCAGGGTCTGCATCAGGATCTGGGTCTGGATCTGGATCAGGGTCTGTATCTGGATCAGGGTCTGTATCAGGGTCTGGGTCTTGGTCTGGGTCTGGGTCTGGGTCTTGATCAGGATCCGGATCTGGATCAGGATCAGGATCTGGATCTGGATCAGGGTCTGGATCAGGGTCTGGATCAGGATCTGGGTCTGTATCAGGGTCTGGGTCTTGGTCTGGGTCTGGGTCTGGGTCTTGATCAGGATCCGGATCTGGATCTGGATCTGGATCTGGATCTGGATCTGGATCTGGATCAGGATCTGGATCAGGCTCTGGATCAGGTTCTGAGGATGTGGACCTGGTCTCTGATGTTGTGTGGTGTGTTTTCAGATCTCAGATGATGAGGAGAGGATGTCTGTGGGGAGCCGTGGCAGCCTCAGGGTGAGTCCACATCACCACGTGGATTTGGTCTCAGTCAGCAGACCGGTTGGTTAATGTCTTTTATTCATGAAAACATATAGAAGTTAATTAACCACAGGACAGAGCAGATTATTAATTAACATCAGCTGACACGGATTTAATCGTTTAAACTGAACAGATGAAATACTGTGCAGAGACAGGTGAGAGGAGGGAAACTCAACTTCTGACCTCTGACCCCAGAGTCTGAGGAGACCAGGTGTTTAACCTCTGTGAGCTCGTTACCATGGCCACTGATGTCACCTGGTTGGTTAGAGCTCTGACTGTAATGAAGCAGTGGAGGGATGGTGTCCTCACCTGTCAGTCACAGGTGCAGTTTCCCTCCACTCACCTGAGACTGAGAACCTGCACAGACCTCTAGAGACCACTCCCCTGAAGCTGTTACATAACTTTAATGGTAAAATAATAAAGTTAATAAAGTTTTATAGCTGTTCAACTGTTTTATTTGATGCTGGTGAATTAAACAAGCTGAAGTGTGTAGATGTGTATAATAATATAATATATATAATGTGGTGTAATATTATAATAATAATAATAATAATAATATACGGCAGGTTGTCAGGCTGTGGTTCAGTCACTGCTCACTGCAGTGGGAGGATAACAGGCCAAAGGGTTAACACACACAGATCATCAGACTGCACCTGATCAATAATCAATAACAGCTGGAGTTCATATCAGGCTCCTGTTAACTGAAGATAAGAAACAGATGATGAAATATGAAAATCACTCGTTGTGAATCAGGGGGAGAGAGATAAAAATATGACTGATGAATTGTTACCTTGGTAACCTCTGTTACCAGCTGTGACAGGCAGTACAGTCTTAAATGGAGTCTGGTTGTTCTCACCTGTAGCCTTCAGTGATGTTCTCTGAAGCTCCTCGCACTCTCCGCCACAGGGTCAGTCTCTGACATCATGTCCTGTCTTTGTTGTAGTCAGTAGATCAATAGATGAAAACTGACAGACGTAGATCAATAAGTAGATGGATGGAGTAAAGTGCAGTAGGTAAAACAGTGTCACATCTGTATCAATCAGTCCATTTGACAACTGTTTATTATTGATTATTAGTTCATAAAATGTCCAGAGTGACACCTGTTTGCTTTGTACAACCGAAAAATAAGGGTTAGGGTTCTAATCACTTACCCATAAGTTTCTGATTAATCTTTTCAACTAATCAACTAATATCTGCCCCCCCCC
>NW_019525366.1:25998-38809 GCF_002814215.2 Seriola lalandi dorsalis
TCTCCTCTCTGGTCTCCTCTGGTTCTCTTCTAGTTCTCCTCTCTGGTTCTCCTCTGGTTCTCCTCTGGTTCTCTTCTAGTTCTCCTCTCTAGTTCTCCTCTCTGGTCTCCTCTGGTTCTCTTCTAGTTCTCCTCTCTGGTTCTCCTCTCTGGTTCTCCTCTCTAGTTCTCTTCTCTAGTTCTCCTCTCTGGTTCTCCTCTCTAGTTCTCCTCTCTAGTTCTCCTCTCTGGTTCTCCTCTCTAGTTCTCCTCTCTGGTCTCCTCTGGTTCTCTTCCCACCCCCAGCCTTCAGACTACAGTGGGTTTCTGGGCTCCAGCTCTCGAGCTTCCTCTAGGGCCAGTTCTGCTCGTGCAAGCCCAGTGGTGAGCTCTTATCTCTGGGTGTCTGTGTGTCCGTCTGCCCCTCTCCTCTCTGGTTCTCCTCTGGTTCTCCTCTCTGGTTCTCTTCTAGTTCTCCTCTCTGGTTCTCCTCTGGTTCTCCTCTCTGGTCTCCTCTGGTTCTCTTCTAGTTCTCCTCTCTGGTTCTCCTCTGGTTCTCCTCTGGTTCTCCTCTGGTTCTCCTCTCTGGTTCTCCTCTCTGGTTCTCCTCTCTAGTTCTCTTCTCTAGTTCTCCTCTCTGGTTCTCCTCTCTAGTTCTCCTCTCTAGTTCTCCTCTCTGGTTCTCCTCTCTAGTTCTCCTCTCTGGTTCTCCTCTCTGGTTCTCCTCTCTGGTCTCCTCTGGTTCTCTTCTAGTTCTCCTCTCTGGTTCTCCTCTCTGGTTCTCCTCTCTAGTTCTCTTCTCTGGTTCTCCTCTCTGGTTCTCCTCTGGTTCTCTTCTAGTTCTCCTCTCTGGTTCTCCTCTCTGGTTCTCCTCTCTGGTTCTCCTCTAGTTTTCCACTCTGGTTCTCCACTCTGGTTCTCCTCTCTGGTTCTCCTCTAGTTCTCCACTCTGGTTCTCCTCTCTAGTTCTCCTCTCTGGTCTCCTCTGGTTCTCCTCTCTGGTCTCCTCTGGTTCTCCTCTCTAGTTCTCCTCTCTGGTCTCCTCTGGTTCTCCTCTGGTTCTCTTCTAGTTCTCCTCTCTGGTTCTCCTCTCTGGTTCTCCTCTCTGGTTCTCCTCTAGTTCTCCTCTCTGGTTCTCCTCTCTGGTCTCCTCTGGTTCTCCTCTGGTTCTCCTCTCTAGTTCTCCTCTCTGGTTCTCCTCTGGTTGTCCTCTGGTTCTCTTCTAGTTCTCCTCTCTGGTCTCCTCTGGTTCTCCTCTGGTTCTCCTCTGGTTCTCCTCTCTGGTTCTCCTCTCTGGTCTCCTCTGGTTCTCCTCTGGTTCTCTTCTAGTTCTCCTCTCTGGTTCTCCTCTCTGGTTCTCCTCTAGTTCTCCTCTCTGGTTCTCCTCTCTGGTCTCCTCTGGTTCTCCTCTGGTTCTCCTCTCTAGTTCTCCTCTCTGGTCTCCACTGGTTCTCCTCTGGTTCTCTTCTAGTTCTCCTCTCTGGTTCTCCTCTCTGGTTCTCCTCTCTGGTTCTCCTCTTTAACTCTTCTTTTCAAACAATAAAGTTTGTTAGAATCCATTTAAACCACATCCTCACAGTTTCTGTTAGTAGCAGGGTTACCATGGTAACAAAGCATCAATCAAGCGTGTGTGTGTGTGTGTGTGTGTGTGTGTGTCCAGGTGGAGGAGAGACCTGACAGAGATTTCCTGGATAAAGTAAGTTCATTTAAATAGTTGTTTTGATTAAAATGTTATGTTGTTAATTTTGTAAAGTTACTGTTCAATCTGTGAATTGGTTCATTTAGTTTTGTAAATACATTTTTTTAATTCAAATTATTTCTGTAATCCAGTGAATTTGATTTGAACTTAGTTTTTGTAAAATGTATTTAATTTATTTTAAGGTTAGGATTATTTTGTCATTTAATTTAAATTCAATTTCATTTAAACTCTTAATTTAATTTAAACTTTTGTAAGATTTGTTGATTTTGATGATTCTGCAATTTTATGTGATGAAGATGGTGTGATGATGATGATGTGATGAAGATGGTGTGATGACGATGATGTGATGAAGATGGTGTGATGATGATGGTGTGATGATGATGAAGATGGTGTGATGATGATGATGTGATGAAGATGGTGTGATGACGATGATGTGATGAAGATGGTGTGATGATGATGGTGTGATGATGATGAAGATGGTGTGATGAAGATGGTGTTATGACGATGTGATGAAGATGGTGCGATGATGATGATGTGATGAAGATGGTGTAATGATGATGATGTGATGAAAATGGTGTGATGATGATGATGTGATGAAGATGGTGTGATGACGATGATGTGATGAAGATTGTGTGATGATGATGATGCGATGAAGATGGTGTGATGAAGATGGTGTGATGACAATGGTGTGATGACGATGTAATGATGATGATGTGATGAAGATGGTGTGATGAAGATGGTGTGATGACGATGATGTGATGACGATGATGTGATGAAGATTGTGTGATGATGATGGTGTTATGACGATGTGATGAAGATGGTGCGATGATGATGATGTGATGAAGATGGTGTGATGACGATGATGTGATGAAGATGGTGTGATGAAGATGGTGTGATGATGATGATGATGTGATGAAGATGAAGATGGTGTGATGAAGATGGTGTGATGATGAAGATGCCGCTACTCTTCCTTTCAGGGCTCGAGGACGGCCTCGACTCTGTCGGCCGCCACATTGGCGTCTCTGGGCGGAGCTTCATCTCGCAGAGGAAGCTGTGACACGTCGTTCTCTGTGGAAACAGAGGCGTCCATCAGAGAAATCAAGGTGCTCATTACAATTATTATGATACAATTATTATAATTATTATAATGAATGAATCTAATTATTAGAATGAATAACTCTAATTATTATAATCAATAACTAATTATTATAATAAACTGGACCAAGTGATGAACTCTGTGACATTCAACATCACGGTGAATTAAATGAATATTTGAAACATAAAATGTTAAATAAATATGAAAGCAGTTGATCATACTAATAATTAATTAATATAATAGATATGATTATATTCTTGTATATTATTATATAATAAAATATTATATATACAAGAAATAAAAATAATAATAATTATATTTATCATCAGGACTCCTTGGTTGGTCTAATGAATTAAATGAATTATTAATAATTAATAATAATTATGTCTGTGTGTTCAGGACTCCCTGGTGGAGGCGGAGGACAGGTACCGTAAAGCGATGGTCTCTAACGCTCAGCTTCACAACGACAAGTCGACTCTGATGTATCAGGTGGACACTCTGAGGGAGGAGCTTAGCGACATGGAGGAGGAGCTGTGGGAGGCTCGACGACACTGTGACCACACCACAAAGGTCAGAGGTCACAGAACACACTTTCGCAATAAAAGCTTTGTTTCATGAAGGACAGTGGATCAATATTTTCTGTATCACATGATATTGATAATTATTCTGTGTGTGCGTCAGGAGTTGGAGCGGGAACGTCAGGCTCACAAGGTTCTTCAGTTCCAGTTCAAAGAGATGAAAGAGACTTTGAAACAGATGGAGGAGCTGCTGACGGTCAGTCACACACACACACACACACACACACACACACACACACACACACACACACACACACTCTCTCTCTCTCTCTCTCTCTCTCTCTCTCTCTCTCTCTCTCAGATAAATAAAAACACAGATTCATCCTCCTCCTCTTCCTCTTCTTCCTCTTCCTCCTCTTCCTTTTCCTCTTGAGTATATATGTCATGGCCTTCCTTATGGTCATGAGACATGGACAGGAGGTGTATTATCAACACTCTGTCTCTGAACGTGTGTCCTCCTCGGTGGACAGGAGGTGTCGGAGCTGCGTGTGAAGAGCAGCAGTTACTGTCAGGAGGTGTGTGATCTGCAGGAAGCTCTGCAGTGGAAGGAGAAAAAGATCTCGGTACGACACATTCACTCTTCACAACATCTCCAGAGGCACAGTCATCTTCACCGGACGTTTCTGATCAACCTTAATATTAATATATTAACGGAGTCTGAGCTGAGCTTCATGGAACTTGAGCTCTGTGTTAAACTATGCATTATACACACATTATGTCATTGTACAAGTTTACATCTTAAATAGCAGGCGCTCCAGACAAACACGAGACAGAAAACACTAAGTCCCATTATAAAACGGTCCAACACAAACCTGATCAGCCTCCGATCAATCTCTTCAATCAGAACATTCAGCTTGTCAATTCAAAATTGAAAAAATATCATTTTTAAATATGAAGTCAAGAGTTGTGCCTCTGAGAAATGTTTCTGAGACTGAAACTCCTCGACTTCTCTAATATTTCAGAATATTTCCACTTTCCTTTCCTTCACTAACTCCACCTGTCCTTTCTTCCTTTCCTCTTTACATCCTTCCTTCCTTCCCTTGCCGCCTCGGTCAGGCGTTAGAGAGGCAGAGGGAAATCTCCGACATGGTTCAGATGGAACGAGAACGACTCAGACAGGAAGTGATCCGACTGCGTGATTTACTGAAGGTATTCAGAGGAGGATGTCGGAGGATGTCATCAGATCACGGATCAAACTGATCAATGAGACTGACTGGAGCTCATGACCTGATCAATTATATGATGATTTCCTCTCCAACAGAAACACGCCGTCATTGTCTCACCTGATGTCTCCACCAACGGGGAGGCGGGACAGGGCGAGGTTGAGAGTGATGTCGGTGAACAATCTGACTCCCGATTGGCTGAGGAGCCGCTTCGTGGCGGAAGAGAGAGCATGCTGGGTAAGAACTGGTTCAACCTGAGACACAGCTTTAATTTCACTGAATCATCTGGTTATTGTATTACAGTGGAAATCCTCTGTCAACAGGAAATCTAAAAATAGATAGAAAATAAAAACAAAAAAACTTGTGACTTTTAGATTTAAATTGAAATAAGACACTTTTAATTTACTGCATCAAGTTTATGAGATTCAGATTGATGAATTATTAGTCAGCTGTGTAAGACATTTTAATCTAGATGGACTTTATTCATCATTTTGACTTTTTATAATCAAAATGATTTACAAAGTAAAAATTATATTTTATGTTTTATGTGAAGACTTTTTCAGAATTCAGACTTTTTAAAATCCAGAGTTAATTATGAATTACCGCAGTTGTGATTCACTGCGTTAAAGAATCGTGAGATAATAAATGAATAAGAAAAGGAGTGAACTACGGAGTTTAGATTTTAAAGAAAAGTGAACATTTTCAGATACCAATGTAAAAAAACAGTTTTCTAATATTTAATCTATATTTTTCTGACACAACATAAACACAGTGATTTAAAACAAGAAGAAATCAAGTTTGATAAATGTTTCATGTCAGTTTTACTAACGTCTGTGTCTCACTGTGGGATAAAGTGCATGATGTGCATGTTTGAATGTGTCTAACTAATGCACGAGTCTTTTTTTAATGATGAAAAGGTGAAATCATTTTCCTGCTCAGGTTGGATTTTACCTGCTAACTCGTCGTCTGGAACAGGAACTCATCTCTGTGATTCATCTCTCACTGAGGCGTCTCGGGTTGATTCCCAGCATCTTTACTCTTTGATTTTATCTATAACCAGTGAATTCTGTTTGGTCCTCCAATGTCTTCTTCATGATCTTTCAGGGAAAGCTGTTGAGCGGCAGCCAGCAGAGGGCAGCAAACATCCGCAGGACGACATGAAGAACAACACCTGGAGCATTTCTAAATGCTCCCAGTCACTGAGTGTGGTCTCCACCGGTGAACAAACCAAACACTCCACTTTAAAACAAGTGAAGGGGACAGACAAACTGAGCAGAGACACACGTGACAGAGCAAATAAACATCCAGGTAGAAACAAACGTGCAAGTAAACCACCACAGAAATGTAGAACCAGGCAGGATGGGGATGTGAGGACGGTACAAACGAAACAAACCACACCAGGAGCTGGAGCAGCCCGGTTCATGATGGAAGATCAAGCTTTGAAAAGCAGAACCAAAGCTGACAAAAGCCCCAAAGGGAGAGATGTGAGAGCGGATACATCTGCAGTGTCACTCCAGGATGTCCATGTGATGGAAATCAGGCGCTCCTTCGATGACAAAACCTACAACATTCAAACCAATCTGACAGGAACTCAACCTGAAGGTCAGGCCACATGTGAGCAGGTGGTTTCACCTGTTCACAGAGCTTCACCTGAAAAAGTCCTTAAATCAAGACTTGTCCCACCTCGACCCATAAAAGACATGATCCTTGACAACAAGGCGATTGTGTTGAGTCTCTTTGCTGCTGGGAAACAAAACTCTCTGACTCTCAACAAACAAAAACCAGGAGGCGGAAATGTGACTTCTGCTTCTGAAGGACATTTCACACTCAAGTGTTTGTCTGTTGATCAAAGTTTCCAGAAAGATGGAAAAACAAGCAGAGATGGAGAATGTTCACACAGCAAACTAGTAGCTGATATTTCAGCTTTGTGCATAAAGGAAAATAAAATAAAGGAGATTAATCCGTCAACATCAGCAGACAGCTTCAACGAAGATGAATGTGTGGAGAAGGTGTCAGAGGTTGATGGACAAAGTCTTGAAAATGAAGATACAAAATCTTTCACAGATTTGTCAGAGAATGAGACGCTTGTATTCACAGGTCCGACTTCTCAAAGTTTTAAACACCAACAACACACAGTGTCTGAGGATTGGAGGAGAACCCTACATGAAGCCAAGGCCTCTGAAACCAAACTGGAAACCTCTGAGCGTGATGCATTTCTACCAGCAGAGATGGCGATCACTGGAGGAAGACTGAATAAACTTGAAGTCAAGAAGCAAAGGATTCATGACGAAGAAGCCGCTCAGCTTCAGGAAGACATTTCCTCAGAACGTTCCAAATGTAAAGACCCAACAAAACCACTCAGGTCTTCAGCTGTGTCACCATTTGTCCCCAGTGAGCTGTTGAAGGAAAAGACTGTTCAGACCATCCTCAGAGGGTTTGCTGAAAATCAAAGTTTTGTGGCTGAGATCTCGAGAATCGTTCCAGAAATCCCAGAATCTCCGAACCTGTGGATTTCAGAACTGGAGGACACACTGAAGAAGGTCGCAGGAAATGTACTGAATCAGCAGGATGGAGCTGACCAAGCATCACTGAGCCAAAAGAAACACACCTCAAAGAGTGAGCTGCCTGTGAAGGACTTACCTGAAGGAGCGAGAACCCCAGAAGATCCTGAAGACGTGGGAGCAAGTGCATCAACCCTAAAAGACAGTTCAGTCCCAGGGGCGCTGGAAGTACCATTTCTGGAGGGACAAACTTACCATGTTTTTGTGGTCTCATCTATTTCCAGAAGTAAAGTTTGTGAAGACATCGAGGATCTCAGAGAGGAACATGACCGAGCAGCGACAGGAAAGAACTTCACGGTCGTATCTAGCACATGTCACTCGGAGCTGGAAGTGGTTGAGTCATTGCTAGAGGAAAAGTCTGCGGAGAATTCAGAGGAAAACCAAAGTGAACATGATTCAGAGATGACAAGCTGCTCTGAGGATTTTGTTTTTGTTGAGTCCTACTTTGCTGAACCTGTAAAGACCAGAGCAGTGGAGTCTGCTTCAGACCAGCCTTCGGTAGGTGAATCGACCAATCCAAAGAAACTAGAAGGGATCGATGTTGTTGACAGTCATGTGGCAGAAGTCGATGATCAAACACATGAGCAAAGACAGATCGTTGGTCCAAGTCAAAGTTGCCTAGTGTTTCCTGTGGAAGATCCAAAGGACACGCAACTCAAGAGACATGGACCAATATGGAGGAACTCTCCTGTTGATCAAAGTTCAAAGATCAGACGGCTCATAGAGATAACTGCAGCTGAAATCAAGGCCATGGCTGTTCCGGAGCTGACACTGATGAGCTTAGAGAAGGGGAGGGTGGTAGACGATCGACGGAGCAAAGTGTCACATGGATCAGACGCTGATGACGTGGAGGAGACGTCGGTGGAAAACATGGACAGCTGCGAAGAGGCTGACGAGGACGCATAAGAACGTCAACCAGCCTCAACGCCAAGCAGCATGAGGTACCTGAACGGATTCAGTTTGGACAACAGGAAAGACGAGCACAAACCTGACTGCAAGATTTCATAGATTCACCAGAAACTTTTATTGATCAATGAGTGTTAATAAAGTTCTACAAACATGCAAATGAAATAAGATGATGATAAGATTTAAACAAAACATCTTTTCTTTGAACGTCAAACAAACAAATAAAATGATGTTAGTTGAATCATGTGATTGTTGGCAGTTCATTTGTATTGTGTGTATATGTATGTGTGTGTGTGTGTTTGTATATATATATATGTGTGTGTGTGTGTGTGTGTGTGTGTGTGTGTGTGAAACCAACTCTAAGCTTGTACAATGGTAAGCAGTTTTATTCATGTCCCTCGTATGTTTTAGTTTATTATTCTGTTTCTTTAGTATTTGTTGAAATGATGAAGGTCAAGCCACTGAATGAAATAACAATAACACAATATATTAACTTTAATATTTGTGTGTAATTTATATTCCTGAAATGAATTCATCTTAAAGCTTCATTAAGTAATTTATCAACAACACGTCCATATGCAGAAAGCATCCAAATTAAAGTTTCTTATCTTATAAATTAATCGTCATTACTATTATTATCAATTCATCCTCAGATTATTCTCAATTGATTTTGTGCATATTAAAGTTGGTTGGTTTGTTACTGTCACATCCTGCTCGGATTTTTATTTTTATTTATTTGAATTTAGAATTTATTCATAATGTAAATATAATATACATTTCAATACAGTATAAATATAATATTACGTTATTTGTTGTTGTGTTTCAGAGATGCGGCTGAAGAAAGTGTTTGAGGAGAGAGAGAGTTTACAGGATCAGGTGACACAAGTAAACTATATATGTAAATACCTTTAAACATATGAAACTATAATTTATTAAATGAATTGTTCCTGTGTTTGTGTACAGGTGAGGCTGCTGAAGTCTCAGCTGGATCAGAGACAGAAGAATGGGACTGACGGAGTCCAGAATCCAGAGGAGGACGATCTGGAGAATGGGATGGACTCTCATCTTCTGGACCTGCAGAGTGAGACCTCTTCTTTTTTATCTGGATGTCTCATCTTAATCATTTACTATGTCTTTGTTTCAACTTCTTCATCGTTAAACTTTCTCTTCTTTCATCATGTGATCGTTTCAGTGAAATGAGAACATGAAAATCTCTAAATCCGACTTTCTACCTGATAACAATTTTTCTTTTTCCGTGGTATTGTCTCATTTATTTCTATAGGAGATGCCAACAGACAAATCAGTGATCTGAAGTTCAAACTGGTGAAGTCAGAACAGGAAGTCACTGCTCTGGAACAAAACGTAACATATTCTTAATTTACTTTGTCATTTGTTAAAGGTCAGACAATGTGGGTGAAAACAGCATCATCTGCATATACATTTTAGATTCATCTCCATTCAATGTTCTTTTTGTTTCTCTTATCACAGTTGGACTGGGTTGTCGCTTGTTTCCATATCTGTCTCTCAATCTCAATTTGTATCACAATAGCTGAATGATCTTTTAAGTCTTTGATAAAGCCCATCAGTAGTTTGGGCTACACAGACAGAAAAGTGTGATGTTGCTAAAAGGTCAGTAACATTCCTCCTGTCCTGTTGTATCAGATCATCCGTCTGGAAGGTCAGGTGACTCGCTACAAGTCGGCGTCGGAGAGTGCTGAGAAGATCGAAGACGAGCTTAAGGTGGAGAAGAGAAAACTGCAGAGAGAGGTAGCCACTCCCCACATATTTATTTTCATGTTTATATACTAAATGTCTGCTTTAAATCCTTCATTTTTATGTTATTTATGAAACTAAAATTTTATTTTTAACATTTTGTATTATTTAATTATTAACTCTTTGATTTTCCACTTGTTTGATGAGGTAGTGAAGTATTCAGATCCTTTTAGTCTTGATATTTTTCTGATGTCTTGTGTTTGATGGACACCACCTGTGACGTGTTCCTGTGTCTCACTGCAGCTCCGCTCGGCTCTGGACCGGGTCGACGAGCTGGAGGTCAGTAACAGCCACCTGTCCAAACGCCTGGAGAAGATGAAGGCCAACCGGAGCGCCCTGCTTGCCCAGCAGTGACAGGTCGTCCTCCAGAGAGTCCTGATCCTGCAGTGGACCATCTATGCCATGTTTTCATCTCCACCCTGACAGACAATCGGATCAGAACACAACGTTTTTGGAAGCGCTTGATTTCACTCTACATGCAGCACCAGGCGGGTGGAGTTAACTGAGGCAGGCGAATCCATGAGTCCGTCAGCTGGTCATGTCTGGAGTCTACCGGTGGAGTCACCACACGGGATAGTGTGACCACGGTTAAAGTTTGTCTTTGACGCAGGTGAAGAAATCCTCACCTGAACGCTGTCACAGAATGTAAATATTTCCATGTTGTCGAAGAAGGTCATGTGATGTGATCCACAGCTACCAAATGGACCTTTAGGTGAGGATCAGCCTGATGTGGTAAACCCCACCCGCCTGGCTGTCAGGGTGCATTAGAACAAACACTACATCTGCCGGATCGATATTCAGCTCCTCCATCTGTGACATTGTGTCTCATCGATACTCAGGGCCGCCACCTCCCTCCGAGACCGGACTGCAGAAGAGCGACCGCATCAGACCGGGCCGGACCAGACCAACCTCGAGCGGCAGCAGCTGAGTTCATTTAGTTTAGTTTCTTCATGGTTTCTTGTCTCGTTGGCTCATGTTTCTCTTCTTCAGTGTGTTGTGTGTGAGGAGTTTGTTTCCTGAATGAGACCGTCACATCAGTGGGACTCACTTCATACTGAACACCTGACATGAGTTTAACCAACAAAGAACCAATGCGCAGCCCCCCCCCCCCCCCGCCCCCCCCCCCCCGTTTTATCATCATGTTCAGGTAACAGAAGGGGCGTGGCCATCTGTGTCTACACACCTGAATCAGGAATATTCCAGATAAAGTTTGTTTTTCAGACTTTTCATGGATGTAAAATCACCAGCTTGTAAATGTCTGAATATTCATGTCCGTCATTAATCATCGCTAAATGAATGAATGAACGAACATGTGAAGAGTTTGGCTCCAAAACATGTTGATCCTGTAAAATAGCTTTTATCAATACTTCATTTTACACAGGTAGAAGTGTGTGTGTGTGTGTGTGTTCATGAGGACACATTCAGGTAGAAGTGTGTGTGTCAACAGTTTTGAAATCAAACTCTTCATATAAAAGCAGGTGAAATCTGTAACACTTGTGTCTGAATGTATGAGTTGTTGCTGTGGTGAGCAGCACTGCAAACTTTCACATAGATAACAAGTCAATATCATCAATATCGATCAATAATCAATACAAACTCTTCATCTCCAGGTGGGACTTTGGATTAGTTCATTTTTAATGGTGTGTATGATATGTCATCAGTGAGAGGAGGCGGAGCTGCAGGTGGGACATTCTTCTAACTTCTTTATCCATCCTATTGATTAGGATATGGGTGATCGTATGAGGGTTGTATTGATCAGTGTGACGGGTGTTAATGTCATTGAGGTGACATCTTTGAAGCACTATATTAAACTCATGCAACATTAATTTGTGTTTTTGAATGCATCCAGGTAAAAAAATCAGTTCTTGAAAAGCTTCTCTGTGTCTTTATGGGCTTTGGAAGGATCCTTGAAGAAGTTCCAGGAAGCGTTAGCAGGTGTGTGCTGTCAGTAACTCAAAGTGCAGGATAATGACAGAGTGAGGGTGAGTGAATGAATCCTTTGAACTCTGACACAGACACACACACACATGTTTGTACTTGTATACTTGTGAGGACCCTCATTCACGTCATACATTCCACAGCCTGAACTCAAACTCTCCCGTCACAAAGATACAAAGAGACACAGAGAGAGCAGGGGCTCAGTGGGAGCTGGAGGGAGATGGAGGGAGATGGAGGGAGATGGAGGGAGATGGAGGGAGATGGAGGGAGATGGAGGGAGCTGGAGGGAGATGGAGGGAGATGGAGGGAGATGGAGGGAGATGGAGGGAGATGGAGGGAGATGGAGGGAGATGGAGGGAGCTAGTGGGAGATGGAGGGAGATGGAGGGAGATGGAGGGAGCTGGAGGGAGATGGAGGGAGATGGAGGGAGCTCTTTAATGGATCATCAGAAGAGTTTGGTGAAAAGCCCGAGACTCAGTCTAGAGTCTAAAACAGACAGACTACTTCTGATTGAAGTAGATTTTTTTAGATTTCATATTTTCATTAGCTTTTGTCAGACACAGGGTCCTTGAAGAGTTTCCTGGGGTCCCTTCACTCATCCTCAGGCTCTTCCAGGGTCCATGGGAGGGAAGTGTTCTGGTGGTCCTGAGACACGAGCAGGGATCCTCAGGCAGATTGGTGTTGTTGAGTCCTTGAAGAAGGGTTCAAGGGTCCTTCCAGGTGCACGAGGAGCTACAGCAGGGCCTTGAAGAGCTTTTGGGGACATGTGAAGGGTTTCCAGGGGCCAGTACTGTTGCCATGGTTACCCACAGTTCAATGCTGAGTGCAGATTTTTACTACCCGTCCCTCATGGAAGGCTTTCAGAGGCCCTGAGCTGGTCTGGTTGTCATGGAAACGCAGCTCTGAGTCCAGATTGGGGTCTCTGTGTGTATTTTAAACTCTCTGTAATCCTGCTGGACCCCATTCATTAAAGCATGGGGGGGTGCTTACATCGATCAGAGTCCTCGTCTGATCTCTACATCACACACAAGGTTTCAGAAACATGAAACATTAAAGTTTGTTAATTATAGATTAAATATTTATACATATATTTGTTAATAAGCAGAAGCCCAGCCCCCC